>NC_079519.1:35893126-36030493 GCF_000801105.2 Raphanus sativus | reverse complement strand
TCAACACCCCGGCTATGTACAGTTGGGAGAACTCAAAAGCATCTTGTCTCCTGTTTCCAATACCATTTTCTAACTTCTGCCTTATGAACTCCAGCAGGAACGGAATCGGAAATCCTCTTGCTCGCTTCAGTGCGGAATTAATAGAGATTCAGCGATGTTGCTTGTTTTTATGTTGAACCTGTTCCCCTTACAATAAACCCTTGACCATAGCTTGGCGTCGGCCTTCTCCAAATACGTTGCAAGTTCCGGGGTTTGCACTCCGTATCTCAGCCATGTACCCGGTTAAAATCGTGAACGTGTGCGCATAAGCAGCCCCTTTCACCAAGTACATGAGATGTTTCCCTTTAAACTTTTTGACAATGTTATCTTGAAGGTGATAATAACATATTCCTCGGGTTGCCCAAGGAAACACCTTCTCACACGCACTTTTAATGGCCGCGTGCCGGTCAGAGACTATCACCAGAGGCTTGTCATGAGATATACAACTAGCCAATTTTGTGAAAAACCATTCCCAAGAAGGTTCATCTTCAGCATCCACGATCCCAAAAGCCAATGGGAATATCTGAAAATTGCCATCTTGTGCGGCTGCAACTAACATAACACCTCCATACTTTCCACTTAGGTGAGTTCCATCCACCACAATGACCCTTCTCTGATACTTAAAACCTTTGATAGAAGCTCCAAAAGAGAGAAATAGATACTTAAATCTTTTCTCAGAATCAAGTTCTATAGCCGTGATAGAATCAGGATTTGCAATGGAGATTTGCTCGAGATATGAAGGCAGACGCGAATACCCTTCTTCTGCTGATCCTCTCACCAATTTCTGTGCATATAACAGTGCTCTGTATGAAGTGGTGTAATCAAGCGTCATGCCAAACATGTTCTTCATTGCATCAGTGATATGCTGTGGAGTTATCCCATCAATGATCCCAACACGATCAATGAAAAGACTACCAACATACTTTGGAGTACAGTGTCTCCGCTGAGCGATTCGGTCTCCAATTGAGCATAAATGTTTTTCCACATACTTTGTTACCCAAAACGTGTTTGACCCATGTTTCACACTCGCTCTGATCTTCCATCCACAACCGCTAACCCGACATATTGCCACAAGGAGAGTTTTTGTTGATTTGTATATTCTGAAAGAAAACCTACCCCTCACTGCTGTCAACCGCAGCTCTGAAAGCAGTGCATTCTTGCTAACAAAACTCTGGTTGACATAGATGCTGGTACAATCCGATTTTCCTCCTTCAATAGCATTTGTCTTAGCATATGTCTTTTCAATTTCTTCAAAACAAATATTATCATCATCTTCCTCGTCCTCATCTAGAACCTTTCCATAAAGACTGTAATCCCCACCATTCTGATCCGTTTCACCAACAATAGTGTTATCAGCATCCTCCCCCATTTTCCTCCTCCCCATTTTCCTCCTCCCCATCTTGATTTTCATCTTCAACAGACTCATTATCACCAACATCTTCAAAACATTCATCAGCCTCATCATTATCACCAACATCTTCTTCCCATTCACCAGCTTCATCATTATCACCAACATCTTCTTCCCATTCACCAGCTTCATCATTATCACCAGCTTCTTCTCTTTTCTCTGAAACCGTTTCCACCTTGCTGCGGCTTGATACACAAAGACATACTCTATGCGTTTTGAGTATCTCGAGCAAGTTTCGAACTTGTCTATCACTTGTAACATGAATGGGAGGACTGCTTGGAGTCATCATCATTTCTGCTGGTAATGAGTAGCTAATCTCCACAGTCACTGATCTCATGTCCAGGTTATAATCTTCTTGAGCCATTGCAACAAGTTCAGCATGTGTTGAATCTTCATTCAATAAAAACAATCTTGCTCCTTTGAGATCATCAACCACAAAATCCCAACGGAAATCTCTCAACAACCATTCTCCATACACTGCATGTAACTTAAAAATCATCTGCAAATATTCAAAATAAAACACATTAGTAAACATAGAGAAAATGAAGAAGTTCAACAAACATTATCGCAGACGACTTAGATTTAAGTCGTCCAGAAGACTTAAAGGTAAGTCGTCTAAAGAGGTCACTTTTGCAATTGAAAATTAAAAGGGACGACTTAATTCTAAGTCGTCCGGCTTTGTTTGTTAAAAAAAAAATTCAGACGACTTATATATAAGTCGTCTACGAAAAACGGGCTAGTTTTGCATTTGACCGAATCGTGTCAGATCTTTGACTATTTCTGGACGACTTATAAATCAGTCGTCTCTGGAAAGTAAAAATTTCAATATTTTATTCAAACTAGACGACTTACACGTAAGTCGTCCCAGGTTAGTTTTGTAATTGAAAAATAAAACTTGAAATTTAACTTTCTCCAGACGACTTAACTAAAAGTCGTCCAGCTAGACGACTTAATTTAAGGTCGTCCGGGATAAGCAAGGTTTGGACGACTTAATTGGGAAAAATTCTGGACGACTTTGCTTTCCCCGGACGACTTTAAATTAAGTCTTCTGACGGGACGACTTTATATTATGTCGTCTGGTAAAAATTAAATTATGAAGTTTTATTTTTCAACTACAAAACTAACCTAAGACGACTTACACGTAAGTCGTCTAGTTTAATAAAATATTGAAATTTTAACTTTCCGAGAGACGACTGAATTATAAGTCGTCCAGAAATAGTCAAAGATCTGACACGATTCGGTCAAATGCAAAACTAGCCTGTTTCTCGTAGACGACTTATATATAAGTCGTCTGGACTGTTTTTTTTCACCAAACAAAGCTGGACGACTTAGTTTAAGTCGTCCGTTTGACCAGAAGACTCATCAGTAAGTCTTCTACATACAGATGACTTACTTGTAAGTCTTCTACGCGAACAGATTTTGAAAAAAATTCAAATTCGTACCTTCAACTAGGTGAGATGACTTTGTTTGCACACAGGGTCTTCTCCAACCACCCAGAACCTCAAACGAAAGCAACCGTAAGTCAAAACGAAAGAAATATGGCTCCAAACAATTTTGAATCAAAAGCTTCAGTTTTTTGGATGAATATGGAGAGAAAGTGAAAGAAATGTTGTTTTTAGTTCATAACAATTGAAACAGAGAGAGTGTAAAGAGATTTACGTGCATTAAAGGGCATTAAAAGCTCCAAACAGTTCGTACAAGGTTGTTCCCACTATTCATGGCAGTGGCAATATTGTAAATACTTGAAGAAAATGAGGTTGAGACAGTAAAGAAGCCATTTTCGAAAAAAAAAAAAAAAAAAGGGTTAATGGCATTTTCGTAGATAAAATGCAGATGTGGGGTTAAAAACTCAAAAAAAAATGAGTCAAAAGAAAAGGTTAGTTTTCTGTTTGAATTCAAGTTTTGAGTCACTTTTGCAATAAGCCCAAATTTGTTTATACCTTAAACCGGAGTAAACAATATTTAGCTTCTTATATTGGATTTAAGCTGTCTGAGTATCCGAATTACATGTTTGGATAATTAAAACTTCAAACACTATCTAAGAACCTAAGATCATATAAAACAAGGAGATCGTGGATTGCTCCATCTTTTTGTTGTCAACTCTTTACATAATCGACCTTGATGCTTTGAATGCATTTACCATCACCTCGTACGTAAATCTTTACACCATTATTGTTGGTTCCATCCACCCACTCCTTGCCTCCTTTGCTACCTATTGCTTACTATCTTGTTAGAGGAACATATGTGAAATATATTGATCCAAGTATGACTGGCAGAACATCCAGAGATCTGAAAAGACTGAACCGAAACCAAAATACCAAACCAAATTTGGATCAGGCGTAACTATTTTAGATAAATTTGGATAGTTTGGATACAAATATACCATAAACCATACCATATGCTTCATTGCTTTCATATAGAAATATCCAATCAAAACAATATCCAACAAATATTTTGGGTAAACAATATCCAACACATTTGAGTACCAAATATCCGAACTGAAACCTATTTATGGTTGATTTTAGGGAAATTGCATTATATAACATTCAATAAAATTATAATTCACTCCATGAACAAAAACTTTACATTTTCACTATATCAATGCACTTTATATCCTCTTTCTATTATTTGAGGAGACCATTTTAAAAGAAACGTTTAGTTCATGTGTTTATTACAAGTGTGTCATTTCCTATGTGGCAACACCATAATCATTTTCACACCCTTTTATTAAAAACCATCTTCTTACTAGACTAATTACATATAATGCCATTGATCATTAAATTGTAGCTTCACATAATATAATATATGCTTTCTAATTATTAGATAACAAAACTAAATGCTCCCTAATTACATATACATCCCGTCAACATAATATGATAAAACATATATTATAAATGATTTTGTTATTGTAATAAAACAGCATATATCCCATATAGTTTTCTTATAATTGTGTTTACAATAGAAAACCATTTTTTTGTTTATCACATATGTTCCAAGCATATTAATTTGAGACTTCATGATTACTTAGGTTCTGTGATGAACAAAATAACAAAGAAGAATGTGTTTCGGGTTTTTTTTTATTTTACTGCAACATTATTAGAGAACAAACATAAACGTCTTTGATATAATATTTTTTTGGAGTCAACATTAATAGAGAACGAAAAAAAAAATTGATTGTTTTGTGGAGTCAAAATTTTTAGAATATGTTTTCGTCATTGAAATAAATGTTTGTATATTCAAACATGAAATATATTTGTTGTTTTCTAAAAACTTTGCCTTCAGAAATCCATATGACCATATCTATGCCTATGTATATATTTTCTATATTACATACAAAACTATATCATATGTTTACATTTGGCCGTAAACAACAAATGATTGTTACATGGAGTCACAAATTTTGATTGATTAGTGGTTGATTGATTTTCTGAATCAATTTGAAATCTTGGTAATAAATTCAGGTATTAAATTGTGGAATCAATTTAGGTGTCAATTTCTGAATCAATTCATAATCTTCATTTATTGATTTTTAAATGTATCAAGTAAATTTTGTCAATTAGGTTCATATAAAAAGAAAGGTAGGTACATTGGGAATTTATTTAATTTATTAGAATTCGGTAGTTTAGGCAAGTTTTAGCCAAAAATTAGAGCACAAGTTATGTAATATTAATTTTGAAAAAAAAATTATGGCGATTTCACGAAGCTGATTAACCCTAAACTATCTTCCATGACGTATATAATCACGGTGCCGAAAGAGCATCTCCACACCACACTTTACTTCTCAAATCATTATTGAAATGGTTCTCATTGATTCTAATGTGAGTTTCTACAATTTTAGGTATGTTTAATGTAATATGCTTAGATGCATATGTTATACTATGTGTTACAATGCAAATTAATTAGAGAGTAGATAATGTATTATACTAATTTTAAATTAAAAGGTGTTGAAGCTGGTATTTGTTTTTTTTTTAGAAGACCTTTTTGAAAGAAACATTTTTTTTATCAAATAAAAGAAACATTTATTTCATGTGTTTATAACCAAATTTTCATTATTTACTTGGACATTAAAACAAGATAATGATTATAGTATATGTAACATTTGATATATACGGGTTTATAATTAAGGGTATTTGTTACATTATAACAAATGGTATCATTTTCATTACGATATGCAATTAGAAAATTTTGTTTTTGTTTTTTTTAACATTGAATGACTTAGAAAATTTTGTTACTTGATGGTTATATATATATATATTTCATTTTTCTAAACACATATATAATCTTATTTATACATGTTCTTTTTGTTAGTTGTTTTTTTGTCAGTATAATATTATATTAACATATATCATTTGTCTAAACATATAAATATAATTTTATAATATATGATAAAGTTAATATTTGTTACTATATTTTTAGTTTTCTAATATCTATAGAATAAAAGTTATAATTTTTATTAGTACATTCGCACCGTGCAGGGCGCGGGTATCACCTAGTAATATTGTTATATTACCCTCGTTTGTAACCGGAAAAACCTGCAAAGTAAAACAAATTAAATTATGTGTCTATCTGAAGTTCCACGTCATCTCTATTTCAACCAAATGTTTTTAGTTCACAAATATATTATTCTTTCCATTTTAGATAGTATAGTTTAATCGTATAAAATTAAGCTATTGTTTGGTTAACATATCATTTTAAATAAGTGTGTTTTTAGGAAATTTATGATTGGTTGATTAGCAGATGCATCAACACTTTAATTATAAATCAACAATATAAATTTATTATAAATAATAATAACATTATGTTTAATTTTTAAAAAAATAGTTTAGATGAACATTATATATTCTAATGAAGAAATTATTTATTTTATAAAATTAATATTAGATTTTTATAAAACGTTTGGGTTGATTAACATATATATGTATATAAACATGTTAGTGGAAAACAAAAATTTATTGGGAATATTTTAGTTTAAAGTTCTTATTAATACAAAATTATGATATGTGTTTGTATTTATAATATCTATATTTTAATTTTAATTTTAAATGAATTTCTTTAGATTTTTTATTTACTCATCTACAAACCGCAAACATTAAAGAAAACTACCTTTTGATTTTGAAATGTTTGGAGCGGTGAAATAATTTACAGTGTTTTGTGATTGTTGTAAAACACCATCATTTATTAACATGTAACTACATTTATTTGAAATAATTGAGGATTCAATTATATAAACATTTAAGTTAAACGATTTTAAATATCTTAACATATATTTTGTGTAAAATATTCATAAAATATTTTGAACCAGTATGAAGCGGATTGAATTTATATAGTTTAACTTTTACAGTAATTGATTACCAAATTAAATTATCATAAACTATTTTTAAACAATCATATGAGTACAACACAGGTCCAAACATATTTCTTTATTGAAATAGTTACAGGAGAGATGTTGCATAATCAAGATAATAATAAACATATGAGATCAGAAGTTGATTAATAAGTGAAGGGCAGAACATGGACCCCAAGTTGATTAATCATGTTACTTGACTTTCCATGGAATCCAACAATTTTAAAGCCATCTTTGTAGAGTAAAAAGCTCGAGGTAGATACGAATCCTACGGGAGTAGATGTTCGTTTGTTCGTTGTAAACCTAAGCATAGTTATAACTTCAACTTCACTTCCAATTACTTTGTCATAACAACCATCCACGGCTGTAACGTATTCACTTGGATATTCGAGCTCAAACTGCCAGAAAAAAACATGTCAATGTAAACATTATAAACCCCAAACCTTAAAAAAAAAGAAAAGAAAAAAACCTGACCTCTTTGACGTCAAGTGGTGTTGTGTTTCCATGATCTTCACCAATAATAATACGAGTGTCCCTCCCGTACACAACCTTAAGGAATGCAACACCATTATCACCTTGTCCAACGTATAACTTTCTAACACCATCGAAAACACCATCGTCCCATGATTCTCCTCGAAGACCACCTTGTGCTCGTAGTTTCTCTGCAGTAGGAGGAGGCATTGGAGAAAAATATGCTCCAATAGAAACAAGATCACGATCATCATGCCGTCCATGGAACCCAACCACAGCACAACCTTTTTTCTCTAACACAAATTTGGTACCATACACTACTCCAAATGTCGAAGAGGTTCTCCCTTCAGATGACTTGAAAATTAATGACGTAACCCTCGTCTTGCCAGGCCCAAATCTTTTGAAAGTCCCCTCTACATATGTAATCACTTCATTTGGATAGTCGAGCTCAAACTGCATGCATTAACCACATATACATTTCATAAAAGAATAATAAAAAAATGTACACACACAGATATATATATATATATATATATATAATTTCCTTTAGACACCAATTTTTTTGACCAAAAACAGACTTGCACTTTAAAAATGCGAATCAAAATCTACTGATATGTAAAAGTATGTAAAATAAAATGCACCATTTTCATATTTAAAAAACAAGTTCTCCCCGGAATTTTGCCAATATATAACCAAATTATGATCCCATTATTTAATGGTATTGCTCATATATATATAAATAAATTATACAGTCATGATGAATGTATCCCAGTTTTGAACATAACCTCTTCTTCTTCTAAATCATCTTGTATTGTCTGCCACCCATGTTGACGCTCTATAACTGTGCGGTTGTGGTAGTGAAACGTGATACTCTTTACGTTAGCGGTATCATAACTAACATACACTGTTCTTATGCTTTCGAAAACACCATCATCCCAATATATGCCTTCAGAACCACCATGGCGTTCCGATTTGGTAAGAGAAACCGTTGTAAAGTATGCTCCAAGAGAATTGAGATTCTTGTCAGCATATCCATGGAAGCCAATGATCTTTTTACCTTTCTCTGCTAGTAAAAACTTCTTACCCTTTTCATATCCTAAAACATCTGAAGTCTTGAGGTTCGTTGTGAATTGAAGTGCTTGAATTACACCGGATGCATCGTCGTAGTAACCCTCAACGTAAGCCAAATGTTCATCGTTGAAATGGTTTATCTCAAACTGCCAAACAAAGAATTGGTCACCAAAAAAAATTACAAATTAAGTAAATAGTGGAATGGGTGATTTTATTGTATACCGTCTGTGTGAAACCGCTACCCGAGATACCATGGATTGGTCCATCTTGGGTTTCTCCATTCTTGAGTACATAATCAAATTTGATATATTGAATGCCTTCAAAACCACCTCGTACATGAATCTTTGTTACACCGTCATGGTTAGCTCCATCATCCCACTGATGGCCTCCCTTGCCGCCTTTCACGTCCAATCTACTAGGAAGAATCGTAGTAAAGTAGGCTCCAAGGGAGACGATGTTTCTCTTCCTCATATATCCATGAAAGCCACTGATCTTTCTTCCCTTAACTTCAAGTGTAAACTTATTACCCTTTTCATATCCAATCAGTTCTGAAACCCTGAAATTGGTTTTGAACTGAAGTCCTTGAATGTAACCGGATTCATGATCATAGTAACCCTCTACAGATTCGAGATGTTCATTTTTGACATGGTTAATCTCAAACTGAAAAAATGTGAAAGCAAATATCATAAGTACACCAATAGAAACTGTTTCCAGTTATATATTATTCTAAGTCTCATCTCTGTGTTTTATACGTTAGACTCCTACATACCGTCTCTATGAAACCTCTATGACGGCGACCAACGAGTGATCCAAATTTAAGCTGTTCGCTCTTTACATATTCAAATTCCATGTAAAGAATTCCTTGAAGACCACCTCCAACATAAATCTTGGAAACACCGTCATGGTCAGATCCATCATCGAATGTAAAGCCATTTGTGCTACCTATGGCTTCCAGTTTTTGTGCCATCGCAACTGATTTTAATCTTGATACATGTAGAAAGAGTACTGAATCAGTTCTTTGCTCAATATATACTGCATTCTTTCGCACATGCATGTGTTTCTTTAATTATTTTGGGATTTTGATAGAGAGAAATACCCTTTCACGATAAAGTTTAAAACGGAGGAAACTATAATCAGCAACATTTCATCTTGTAAATGGAAATGTTCTTAAAAAACGCCCATTGCATTTACATATAACATTTCGGACTAGATTTCAGATTTAGTAAGATTTGCAGGGATAAAACCATATAGAGTTCTAAAATATTGGAAAGGAGTGAGAGAGAAAGAGAAGTAACCTTGGTGGCTGAGGAGAGAAGAAGACGTGATGATCAGAGATTATTGTGGTAAAGAATTGAACATGGTTAATCTATAGAGGGAGGCATGATCATGTCTTTATAAATGATATATACAAGTATTGATAAGGTCAGACGTCTATATTTCTGCGAAAGACCAGTGTATAATTTTTATTGTTTATGACTAATTCTAGTTGACAAAACAATAAGACTAGTTCACACGGGAAATTATTATACAGCATATTAAGACCATTATTATTGGCAGATTTGTAACCTACATTTTCTCAATTTGTTTTACTTTGAGCTAATACGTGTTAGAGAAGATATGTCATGAAGATAACAGAGGAACGGAAATTACCTCTCTTCTGCATGAAGATCAAACACAAACACTTCGTCGTGCCGAAACAGTTGATTGTGCAACTGTATCAAACACTGCTACAAGCTTCAAGCTCTGCATTTCCAAGGAGACGCTTACAGGCCCATACAACAAGATTTAAATGAAATGTGACTTTGCTGAAAGACATTGTTGCTTTCCTCTGTTGAATGAAACATGATCCTAAACTCAAAGCAAATCATAGTCTAAGGACTAATAGAATAAGATCATTTACCTTCCAGTCATGCTTCCCAATAGCCTGGGATGACAGGTACTAATTGTGAAAACATATCTAATGTTGAAATCTCATTTTTGTCTGTTAGAATATTGATCACATCTGCTTGAACCTGTTCCAGTTTAAGCGAGTCATATTTTTCTAGACATCTAAGCATTAAAAGGACAGAAAAAAATAATTTTCTTGGATACTTACAGAGTGATATGACAGCTTTTTAAAGTAGCTTATGAGCGGAGATGTTGAGTTCATACCTGAACTGCAATGATAGCAGTGTTCGTTTCATGATCGCTAAGTTTAGCGGCAGCAATAAAAAATTAAGCCTCTCATCACGATAACGCACAACACCGGTGAAACCACCTCTAACTTGTAATACTGATTGTTTCAATTTGGAGACAGCAACCACTGAGACAGGTTGTTTCAATTTGGGACAGATCTTGATTTGGTTCTTCAATTGCTCATGCATGGGAGATTGGTGAATAATAGAGGTGTTGAGTTGTGTTTAGATATTGAAGCGTGGATTTTTAGTAATACAAAATAAAAATCCTATTTAAAAGTTTCTTTTCCTAGAAGCCTAAACTATTGTTTGAAAAAGATACAATCCATCTTACGTAGAACAATAGGAAAATAGATAACATAATCCAAGTCAACAACACAACAAACTCCACAGAGATAAGTATGTAAAGAAAAAAAACAATGATAGAATACACTCCACATGTACGTAAGATGGAGTGAGGAATCCCAGTCCAGAGTAACAAATTGACAGCCAAACATCAGAAGAAGAAGAAGCGTGGATTCTCAATCTGACAGTAAGGAATCCCAGTTCAGAGTAATGGATGTTTAGTCCTAAGAGCATAATTATCCCTGATACCCATCTGGGGTTCTTTCTTTTTTTTTGTTATTTTGTTTTGTTTTTTTTTCCGTTTTTTAAAAAAAAGAAAAAAAATTTAAAACAAGCAAATCGCGGACCGCCACGTGTCGTGGGGCCCGCGAAACTGCCCAGAAAACGTATCCTCGCGAGACCACTTCTTCTCCTTTCTTCTTCTTGGTTCCCACCCTTTTTGTGGTCCCCCACCAAGATACCCCTCTAATATACCCCAATAAATATGCTCTAAAGAATACCAAAAAAATGTAAGCTTTAACAAGTCAGAGAAGAAGAGATGAACAAAAGGGTTTCTATAACTTAACCCGTTGCCTCGTTTATCTGTTCTGTGGGCTTCGAATGCTGTTGGGCCTCAAACCCATAGTCGCTAATAAAAAAAAACAGAAACATAAACAAAGTTAGTGACATTAATTAGAAAGGATTGAAATTTAAGGTACAACATATTCTGAAAGAAGATGGATCATATTAGTCTACTGATGATGCCTACATCATGCTAACCTAGAGCGGAAAGAGAATAAGAGAAACGGTTACCTTAAGGATTAGAGGCAAGAAACGATTTTTGGTATCTTCGTCCTCCCATTCAAGCTCAGTTTGCTGTTCTCGAGGATGAATTGATATTGAAAGCTTCTCAATTCGTGAAACACTTGTAGCCTTTAAGGGAAGCTTTCTCAGCTTTGGACAGTTTTCTATCTTTATTCGCTTCAAAAGTTGAAAGGGAAGAGGACTCCAGTAGATACTCTCCAGTCTAGGCAACTTGTCCAAGTATAACTCTTCTAGTTTCTCAAAGGGCTCAAAGGGTGAAAGACCTGTAAGCTTTGTTGCTTTCTCTTTGTTTATAACTTCTTCTACTTCAAATGAACTTTCAATGTTTAGTCTGATAAGTTTTGGAGCAAACAATAGCCAAGTCAGATCCTTAATTCTTCTGCAGCGAACTATATATACTTCGGAGAGGTTGGTAAAGCATGGACGTCTTGGATTGAGTAAATCAGACGAGTCTATCTCACTACCTTCCCACTTCGTATCAGAGCGAATACTCGTTAACCAGAACCCTCGAAGATTCTTCATGCTCACCAGCAACGACAGATTGAATGGCTTTTCTTGAAAATTGCGAGTACTCAGACGATAGATGCAGTTCACCAACCTTCGATCTCCTGATATTTGCTCCAAACCCAACTCTGTAGATACATTTATGGTTAGAACTTGTAGATGCTCCAAAAGCTGCAGCTCCTTCACTAAGTTAACATCCCCTTCAACGTTAGAACCAAATAGTTTCAAACTTCTTAAACTCGACAACTTTGATATCCCACTGATACTACAAAGTTCGTATGTACTAGTCAAATTCAGGTGAGTTAGCTTTTTCAACTCTTGAAAACCAACGGGAAGTTGCTCTAAAGGTGTATGGGACAAGTCAAGATACTGCAAGGAGGTCAGCTCCGATATCTGCTCTGGAAGTTCCTTGATGCTGTCATTATATGATAGATCCAAAACAAGTAGCTTCCGCATATATTGTATCACTTCACCTGAGAGGTTCTTCAAATCATTTTTCTGGAGGAGCAGAGTTGTAAGTTCAGAACACTTGGAACTGCAAGTCATCTCTTCAATCTCATTGCCCATTAATGACATCCTTCTCACAGCTCCCCAGTTTTTGACTCTTGGCACTTGACGTAATCCGACTCTTGCTTGCACAACAAAATTCTCTTTGTTTTTCCCCAAATCGGAAGCAATCCATAGAGCCATCTCACGAACTACGTCATGCATCACAACAGTTTCTGTGTCAACTTCCATCAGTAAATTTGCACAGGTAAGGGTGCCGAGTACCCCATAACCCTTATTAATTGCTATTCTTAAATCTTGGTACTCCCCCATGAATCCTTCGCATATCCAATACTCTATCAACCTTTCTTTTTTTATTAGATAATCTTCTGGAAACAGAGCACAATAGACGAAACATGACTTGATATGTTCATGTTTCAAGTTATCGTAGCTGAACTTCAGAATTGGAAGAATATCATTTTCCATGTCAGAAAACTCTCTAGCGGATCTAGTCAAAGTATCGATTGCATCCTCCCATTCTTGTACCGTAGTTTTAGATGCCATTGTCCCGCCAATAACACTGAGCGCTAGCGGCAGACCATGACATTTATCAGCTACCTTTCTAGCGAGCTCAACAGGGACTCTTCTTAATGTATTGTCTCCGATCTTGCCTTTAAACAATTCCCATGCTTGATCTTTATTAGAGTCCCACATCGGACAAGTCAAGTGTCCTTGGGCAATATATATATGTGTATGGGCAATCTTCCACTCTTGAGCTAGCTTTTGGGTGTGAGTTAGGCCCATCACTAATATGGTATCAGAGCCAGGTTAAAAGCCCAGCAGATGATTTCCCATATAAATAGTTGTCTACCTATGTAGCCTATAAAATGGCCCATCTTGCTGTGGTATGTCCGGTTTGGGCTGTTTCCGTTGGACCGTTTCCCACCCACATCTCGAGAGGGGCTATTAGAGTCCCACATCGGACAAGTCAAGTGTCCTTGGGCAATATATATGTGTATGGGCAATCCTCCACTTTTGAGCTAGTTTTTGGATGTGAGTTAGGCCCATCACTAATAATCTTCTTTCAAACACTTGACTTGCATCGGTTCATGATCCCCCATGCTCTTACCATACTCCCTCAGAACGGGTGGTGAATGCTACTTTGCATCCATTTTCTCTGGTCGGTTCCGGAACTCCGAGGGCTTCTAAATCCACTTTCTCCCATATATCATCTAGCATCAGCCACAAATCTCTTCTTTTTCAAACCACTGTATATCTCTGCGGCTCTATCACTTTGATTTTGCTTTGTCCATTCGTCGCCACAAAGGTGTAGCTTCTGTGCAATATCTTCTTGAACCTTTGTAATAGTTGCGCCTTGAGACACCACGACCCATATCACAGTGTCAAACTCTCCAGCTATTCCAGCGAACTTATTGTGGATTTTCTTGAAGAGGGTAGTTTTCCCTACGCCACCCATACCGTGAAGACCCATGATTCCGACATTTTCATCCATAAGTCGTGTCCATGCTCTCTCGAGCATTTCCTCCTGGCCAACCGTATGCCATGTAGGCCTCTCCATGACTTCAGGTGTCGGAGTCAACTCAGTAACCGTTTCAAATTTGCCATCATCTATGAGTTTCGTAACCTCTTCCAACAACAATAATACGCTTTCCATATAATTGTAGCTAGAACGTACATTTGTTGAGCATAAACCACAAAGATACAGATTTTGAAGCTGAGCGGTACTAGTACTAACCAGATTAGTAGACCGTGTATCGACCTCCTCCACACGTGCAAGCCATTCCCTGACAGTTGGACGCCTTTGTGTATGTGGTAGCCTTTCCTCCCTCGTAACTTTGTTCATCACCTCATCTTTAATTGCTGTGAGATATTTCATTTCCCTATCCAGATCATTGAGATTCTTCTTAAGGTTTCTGAATCTAAAGATACGATCCAGCGATTGACCAATATCACCAGAAAATTGGATAGACAAACAAGTCCCCATGGTGATAATAGATCGAGTGAAAATATTCAGTAAGCAACAGCAAAGCTAGAGATTGAAGTGTTTTAGAAGCAACAAAGTTTCATCACAAGAGAATTTGAAAAGACCCACAATTCCTCATGGTGATTGAAAGAGAGAAAAATATCAGTAAAAGCTGAGGCTGAGCTAGTGTTTTAGGCTAAAATATTGGAGATAACATAATGCTCCAATAAGACGAAAAAACATTAGCTGTTCTAGTTTCGGACCACTCAGTTACGATATGAAAGACTTGGATCATTCTTATTTCAGGTCCATACGACCATTACTGACAACAACTCTTTTGGACTTTAGTGTTATTGAAATAAGAAAAATCAACAGCCATCTGCAATAGTGAGGATAGATATTCAGTTCATTACATGTGGCTGCAAATGATAACTAAAATTGGAGATAAGAACTTAATGAAACAAAATATTACAAGTGGAAACCCAATTCTAAGGTTACACAAACTTTATTAGATCAGCCAGTTAAGTTCATAAACCGAGTAACATAATATAAGAGAAGAGATGGGACTGACTGAAAGGGCCAACAAGAACTGAATCTGAGCTGTATCATTTTCTCCTCGTGCTTGGCTTTGAGATTCAAAAATTTTGAAATATATGATGACCTGCAAAAGATGCAACTTTATCAGCCTGTGTGTTACTTAAAACCTGCTCAGTGATAAAAATCCAAAGAAAACCGTACCTGCCTATGCATATTGTTGAGTTCTACAACATCATGATCAATAAGTCTGAAACCATACCAACACGACAAGCTTCGAGATACAACAATGCAGGTGAACCAAAGCCCTCCACCTCAGATCACTAATACAGAAGACTTTCAAGAGATTCGATTGCCTTTAAAATAATACACACATAGAACAGAACGGGTCAAAATTTTTTGAGAAAGACAATAAATAGCAGAAGAAACAAGCAACCCAAATATCAAACAAAATGTAGATATTCACAGTCAACATACACTACATATTTTGTCTCGAAACTAAGCTCTAGGGTCGATATTGTAACAAATACAGTTAAACTACTCAAACCATTAATTCTATATATATGTCTCAGTGATACAAAAGTTACAAATTAATCAAACCAATCATAGGGGAAACAGAGGAAACCCAATACAAAGTTTCGATTTTTCAGCTCCATCACCACTAGCTAGAGAGGCACCGTACCCCCAGAAGCATGCACCATTGGAGTTAAGTTTCTCCGCAGTGCTATATCATATCGTCAACAGATCGGAGAGCTGAACCGTCCATCATTCTTTCACCAAAAAAAACCACCAGCCGTTCACATTTCACTGCTCCGTTTGAGCCGAGTTGGGATTCCACCGGCAAAGACAATTCGATACATCAAGTGGGCTTGGCTGGGTTTACATAGTTTGGGTGTGGGCCTAACCCGATTCGGAATTCGTTGTCATCATGTTTCAATGTCTTAGCTGTGTTTTATGTTGTAATGTTTTCTGATTGTAGAGTTGTAAACTCTCTTTCCTATTGTAGCTAGAAAAGTTTAAGTTATGAAATGAAAGTTGTGTTCAAAAAAAAAGAAAAAAAGCTAGCACAAATTAATTTGAAAACAGCTAGTTTCTTAATCTTTCACTATCACACACTTACAACTTCTTTAAAATTTAGACAAGTAGAGAACACTTTTACCTTTTAGACACGTGAAGATCATTTCACTAATCTATATAATATAACATAACATAACATACAGAGCTAATTAGAGATATTAATCAGTAGAAGCAAGGTGCGGATTTTGCTGGCATCACTGGTGCCACAATACGCTGCAAGGCAACGATCTTGAGAGGCTGTAAGGCAATAGCGCGTTTATGAGCACCAAAACTTCTTCTCAAGCACATGGATGTTTTCACCGCCCCGTATTCGTCCTTCCTCTTAAATTCAAGAATCTTTGGTGAAAGGTTCATCAGCAGAGGAAGTATCAGAAATTCATCACCATGTACCATCGGTGGCTTAGGCTCGATCTCTGAAAGTTCATTTACGTTCACGGGATCGTAGAAAGCCTTCTTAATGTCTTGAAGCATCTCTGTGTCGGAATCATAACGATTTTTCTTGTTGAAAAACATCTCAAAGACTTGGCAACAAGACATGTGAATCTCTTTGCACGGTTTCGGTAAATCACTTAGTCCATCCATTAGTACATGCTCCAGAAACTCTTTCCTGTTTGAATCGATTATCTTTTCGATATGAGCGATTGAGTTTTCGATCTTGAGACCTGAAGTATTCCTCATGTGGAGTAGCACGGAATTGATCTTCCCTTGTTCTTGTTCCCTCTGTGAATTTACGTTGCATGAACATGTTTGATCGTGTAAGTACAAGAGTATCATATCATATGTGAACAAGTTTTGATATAAATTTATTCTTTTCACGTTACATTTTGCCAAATTGCCGGATTAATATTCCTTGTTTATTTTTTAAAATTAATTTTTATACCCATAAATGGAAGCCGGCATGTAAATCGATCCTTGATCAGTTGATCTTGACCAATACGAAAATGATCATTAAAAGGGCTCTCTATATACGTAAATTCATTGAAAAAAAATCTAAAACGAATTACCTGATAACTTTGAAGATCATTCAAAAGTCGAGGTATGATCATGAGCAATGTGGTTAACGTATCGTATTTTCCTGGGCTGAGTTTCTGTTGGGGAAAACAAGGTTCCATGAGACACGAAACTGAAAGAGCCATGGTGTGTGCTGCGATTGAGATCATTCCACTATGAAGATATTCTTCCATCGACGGCATATGCCCCTTTTTACTCCATACGGCTTCACGTAGCCATGCCTCAAAAGTTTCAGCCCACTGCATATTACATTTTAAGAAAATGATGCAGAATTATTTAGGGCCCAATAATTTATATAATATTCGCAGAATAAATTGCTTAAAATTTGTTTCTTTTTTTTTGTAAACTAGACTTTATATTTTAAGATTTTGATAAAAAAATTTACTAAAAAAGATTGGCTATTTTTTTATGTTAGTAAGTCAGGCATAAAAATATGCAAGTAAATGTAAGTTTTTTAGAACGAAAGTAAATATAAGTTGATGAATGTAGAAATAACGAAAGGAAACAAATATACAATGTTGATAAATCATTTAAATTGGCGGTCAAATTTATGAAGAAGTTGTTGTTTTTTTGTTACATTTCTAAAATAAAACTCAGTGACCTTTAGTGTTATTAATTCATAAATAAGTATGTAGAGTGAAGGAAGCATAATCAAAATATATATAAGTCACCTCATAGTATATGATCAATAGCTAATTAGTTATTTTTCCAGTCCTAATTAGTTTTTTTGGTCTATATGTTAATCCTAATTAGTTCACTCTTATAATTTTATTTAAAAATCAATACTAAAACGGTGAATAAGTTAAATTGTTGAAAATATGCCAATTCGTTACATACGATGTCGCGAAGCTGATCTGTAATGTCGACTCCGTGTTGCTTACTGCAAGCCTCTGTAGTCTCTCTTACTATATCATCAAGTGCCCTAAATATGATCTTGCCGTAACCTTTAAGCTCGTCTCCATCCCATCTATATGAACAAATAATATTGGAATCATAATAGAGTCTATAAGCTTATGTCTATTTATATTATTTAATTATTATGCTTGTCTCTAATTACACCAGCATAACCAATATTTTAATAAATATATGTACCTTATAACGGCTTGAGTAAGAGCTTCCAAATCCTCCAAAGAACCTTCTTCATCAAACAAATCATCGGCAACTGTGACGAGGATGGCAGTCTTGGCTGTAAGCTTTCCAACTTTAATGGCAGATTCAAAGGGCAATGAAGTCGCGGTTGCAAAGTAACAATATGTTGTCTTCTCTCTACCAAAACCAATATCATTAAGACCCCATTTCTTTACCCACCTGTCACAAACCGCTATTATTAGACCAGAGACGTAATTTTGCCATAGCGAAATGCTTTTGTTTTCAAAATTACCACGTAGCGTAAACTAAAATCTAACTTACATTGTTAACTCGTCTAGCTCGCTTCTATATATGGCTTGTCGAAACAAGAAGTTTCTTGATGCAAGATGAGTCAGCTTGCTGATGTATGTACTGTGTAGTCTGATTCATAAATCATTAAAAAAAACAGAATTAGCTTGTGACTAAATTATTGGAAAGGTAATAGATGATTTGCATATATAGTATTTACCTTAAAAAGGAGGCTTTACCGACTGAGAGAACATTCGAGTCCTTGTCCTCAATCCACATCCTATGATCTAGGTGTTTAAGTCGAGCTATCCATGGAGTACTTAACTCATGCTTAATCTAAAACAGTCATTATTTATTTGAATCATTAAGCCACGCATTTGTAGTCACTTAAAAATAGTTCAACTTTTTAACTTTTTTTAATACCATTCGTTCATCGATGGACCGACTTTGCTCAAGTAGGTTCCGAGTATACTCTCTTGCTTCTTCAAGCTCTTGCTCTCCTGGAAACATGAGATCTGTGGCTCTGTAAACACTAAGGATGACCAGGAAGAAAGAGTCTGTGTTTCTTTCTAAGTGATCTCGAGTTTGCTGATCATTCAAAAACCAGCAAAAGCTTCCTGGAAAGTATTTATTCAAACAACTTTAAACTCGGCAAAGAAAGAACATATAATTTCTCTTTAGTTTGATTCAAAAATATAATAAATACTTCTAATCGAAATAAAAGGTAGTACTTACTAGGCGAAATGGTTTGACCTCGCATTCTTAACATCCGAAATGCAAGAGAGTCTTTGTGTAGTTTATCTGCTAAGTAACTGATGGGGACTCTGTCGACGTTTTCTTCCTCATTACTGCTTAGTTATACACAATAAAAAAACATTTCTTGGTAAATTATATATGGATAGGGATATGTAAAAATGGATTATGAATTTAGCCTCACGTATAAACTTGTTGAAGAACATGCTCAATCTCTCTACAAAAGAATTCTCCTAAACCAATATTCTCGATTACATTAACCATGGAGAGTTTTATGAGTTCTTCATTGAGAGGGTACTTTTGTGGCACTGGGACAAGAATTCATATATATCTTGTTAACAAATATTATAATGCAATAATATATTTCTTGGTAAATTATACACAATAATATATTATTATATTTAATTTTTCCGTAGCTATGGGATAACTAGAATGTTAAATTTAACCTCCATTGGGGCATCTTTGAACGACATTCTGAAGATATGCAAGACACTTTGAATTGCGAGTGATCATAAATGCTGATGCAGTTGCTGAAGGCGACTGAAATAAAGAGCCATCAATACTGTCGAGGCTCGTAACTATGATATCTTCACGGTTTTCGATATATATTGTCGATGGCAAGACCTCTAGATATGCCAGTAGCGGTATATGGTTACAATCATGCAACAACTCTTCTCTGGGAAACAAAGAAATCTCGTTATGTTTTATATAATTTAATGAGGAAAATACTTTGACCAAGATTTCTACTCATGTAACGTTACCTTTTTAGAATCTCTTGGCGTTGATAAAATACCTCATTGATCATTTCAATACAGCGACTAGAGAAAACAAAGTGCAAACCAAGTTGTTGAGCATGCTCAAGGATTCCTGTGAATTTGATAATGAACCAACGAGGATAAAATCCTTCTTCGTTATGTTTCTCAATTATTATCTCCGTTCTTCTTTCGATATATCTCTTCCCTAGTTAAAATTATTTAAAGCATATCATACGTTAGAATAGTAGGTTTATCTTTTCAATATAATAATTTTGTATTTTCAAAAAATAAATTGTAATTAACTGTTCTAATATCGATTGGCAGAAATATTTAATATCAACCAAAATAATATTAATGTATGATTGAATATATAATTTTACTTTATGCATAATGTTTCATATTAGAGAGATAACTTTTATTTTAAAATTATAGAAACTATTACCAATACACAAACTATTTGATTTTTTATTTTTATTCTGGTGTATTTGATTTACTAAAGAATATATATAAGAAAACATATGTTCTTAAGAAGTTTTTATTACGTTAACAAAGTATTTTTAATTTAAAATCTAGACAAACATGTTTAAAATAGTTTCAGTTTTATATTATTTTATTATTTTAGCTATTTAGTTAGATGCTACCAATAGCTGTATTTTTTATATTTTTCAAATCAGAAATATATCTTTATCTTTTCTATGTTTTTTATTTTACGAAAACTCGCAGTAATAATATTATAAAGAAAATAAAGAAATGTGCAATGGAACTATCTATTAAAATAAAATTAGAATATAAAAAATTAGAATATAAATTAAGCCTCAAAATTTGTTTTAGAATCTAGAGCGAAAAATTATTATTTTATGTTAATAGATTAAAGAAAAAGAATTCCCAAATAGTTTGATCTATGTTGACCTGGGCCTCTCTTTATGGATTTCAAGTAAACAATCATTCGTTATAGTTGTATAATTTTTTTTAGAAATGTTTTGTGTTCATTTCCAGGTACAACAATTGTTTATTATAAAAAATATGTTTAATACTTTCGCATGTTCATTATAAGTTATAACTCTAATCTAATTAGCAAAGACATGCCAAAAAGTCTACTTATTTTTCCGGAAACAGAAACATGCCAAAAATGCGACCAACAGTTATATGTTTTTTTTTGAGAACTGGCTTGCAAAACAGTTATATGTTTTATATTATTATATAGAACAAAACATATTTAATTGTATCGCACGTGAATAACGCAGTAGGCCATGCATGATGAATGTGATATGTATGTAGTAAGTCGAGTTTTACATTTACAGATAATTTTCTTAAAGGGCAACAGTAATGCGAAGTCAGTCAACGCACCTTTGTGAAGATGAAAACACCCAATGTTCCATTTGTGAAGAGCAAGAACACAGGCAAGAGTGGAAGTTAGAGTGTTCATTTCGTCTCTGTCTTCGTCTTCGGCGTCAGACATCGAAGTAACTAGACAGCCGGAGTTTCCCCAGTAACCTTCTCCGGCATTTTGATTACACAAAATCCAATCTAGAGAATCTTGGAACATAGGTTTAAGCTCACCATCATCATCTACGTTGTGGTCTTCTTCCACCATAGCTAACCAAGCCATATCGTAAGCAGAAGGAGAGACAAATGAGTAAGGATCAAAATTAATGGTGGACAACTGAATGTCACTCTTGATCTGATTGACCAAAGCTTGGAGATCATCATAAGAAGAACCGTAAGGGAACTTCATTGTCTCTTTCTCCTTTTTTTTCTTCTCAAGATGGTCTTTAGATTATGTGTGTTAATAAATGGCTCACTAATTCGGGTGTGTTTATATAGAGAAGAGAGTACGAATATCGATATTAAATAAAAAAATGTGAAAAATGTGAAAGATGTGGTTTGAGATGAGTAGTTTGAATGACATCGAATAGTCTACTCATATCTTAGTCGCCCAATAATAACAGAGAGAGATCCAACTAGTTATCGCTCAGAGCATTTCCAAAAGTATTTTCTATTTTAGAGTTTGCAAAACTCTAAATTTGAAGTTTCAATGAATTCTTCTCCAAAAGAAAAACTTTAAACTTAACTTCAAAATTATTTGTATTTTACACTATGATCCCTATATTTGTTATAATTAATATAAATCTATAAAACTTATAAATAACTAACACATATATAAAAATATCACATTAATATTAATTAATAAAATCTTATAGTAAATATATAAATTATAAATATAAATACATAAGTAAATATTAAACTACAAAAAAACACACTATATTTTGAAGCTTGCAAAACTTCATATTGAAGTTTAAAGATGTTTTTAAACTTCATATTTGAAGTCTAAAGATGTTTTTTAAACCTTAAAACTTTTTATGTTAAACTTTATATTTAGTTTTATGTGTAAAACTAAAATTTATGAAAACAAATATGAAATATTATAACATATGATTTTTTTAAAGATTAAAATGATAAACAACAAAGTATCTGAGAATCATAAAATGTATAATATGTAATTGTAAAGATCAAAATGCAAATAAAAATATGAAACTTCAAATTTGAAGTTTTGAGTAGTGACACTATATATTTGAAGTTTTACTAGTAAAAGTTTCAAATTTAAAATTTTGAAGTTTCTTTTTGGAAAATAAAAAATTTCAAATATGAAATTATAGAATGTCCTTTTGTAGGTGTTTTTATATTGTTAAATATTCCCATGTTATCATAATGAGTCAGTTTTCTTGAAGAAATAAATAATAATGACTCATTTTCTTAAGCACTGTGAGTCACTAGCTACAAAATAAAATTATGTTATAGTCCCAACGTCTTTTGTTCTCTAAACAAAATTATCATAATTATGAATTTCTCCAAAAGAAATCATGAAAATAATATTTCTATACTTGTATCTCCACATATCTGAAACTGTTAACTTTTTACCTTTAAAAGTTTTCAACATCAGTTTCAAAAAAAAAAAAAAAAAGGTTTTCAACACGAGTTCATGTATCCGTTTCTTTTAATAATGTATCTGAACACAGAAACATCTCTATAAAAAAAATATTATGCCAAGTTAAGAAACAAGAAAAAAAAACTATCTTTGTTACTGAAAAGTCATAATGGCTGAAACATCATAGAAAACGGCAATTCTTGTATGCGTGAGACACACAATACAAGTTTAAAAGAATCTCCGTAACCTTAAATGGATACACGCAAATTTCTATTGACTTTTTTCATAACCTTAAAAGAACTAAATTTTTTTGAAAAAAAAAAGAACTAAATTTTAACAAAAGTTTGGGGATTATTCTCTCTTTGAATTTTCAATACCGCGTCGTACATGAATTAGCGTATTCAATAAAAACAGATTTTAACAAAAGTTGAGGGACTATTTTTATTAAGGTGTTCTCAAATACAGGCTAATGCAGTTCTATATTACATGAAAACTAAAGTGGGTATTAAAAACAGAAACATATAGAAATACATAAGTGAATTGTTTTAAATAATTAGGAAACAGATAAGTGTTGGAATCATATGTCCATATAATTTTTTTTATAAAGTTTAATAAAATTTAAGACTAAAATTATATGATTTTAATTTAAAATAAAGCAATTATTCATTTATAATAATTTTGAAATGATTTTATATTAGAACTATGAAAATACACATAAATTAAGTTTAAAATAAATTATGATATTAATTATTTTTAGTACTGCATAAATTTATTGACACAATATATTTGAATATATGCTGAATCTTTAATAAAAACCTCAATGCATAAAGATAAAGATAATTTGTAGTATTAGTTTTAATATTTGTATATTTTGTTTTCTCTATTTCATTACTATTAAAATTTGGAATTCGTATAAATTAAAAACTATGTTTTTATATTTTTATTGATTTATGAAATTGTATTAAAAAAAAGGAAAACGAGAATCCAAAATGGAATCATAAGTTTCCAACATGTTTTTAAAAATAATATTTTAGAAGCATTTTGAAAACGAGATTTTGTAAGTTTCCAGAAGGTTTTGATTTTGATTTCTGTTCCGAAATGGGAAACGGACGTCCGTTGAAGCTTCCATGTAATCTAGATACGGCCATATACAAGTACGTAGTAGAAACAAAATTAAGTAAAATTTTTTGGTGCAAGTTTGAGTATTAGAATTGTTAGTGAGAAATGTTGAATGTTTGAATTGCCTGTATCTCAATATTAAAAATGCGATCACTTTCAATATTAAAAAATGTGATTTTTCCGTAGTTGAAATGATTAATACTAAAAATAGGAAAATAATAGGTATATAATAGAAAAATACAATCAGTTGCGCAAGAGAAGAAGAGAAATACTATCATATAATTCTATTCAGTTATTATAATTATAATTTGGGAAAATTCCATAAAAATACCCGAACTAAATTTTGTTAAGCTTTTTAATACCCAAACTTTTTCACTACCCAGTTTAATACCCCAACTAATTATTTTGCTCATTTTAATATCCAAACTTTTTAAAATGTGCCCATTTTAATACCCGAACTTTATTTATTTTAATAAAAATACTAATAAGTTTCAAATAAAATTTTTAAAAATCTCTAAAATTTACAAAATAAACTCAGAAAATTCTAAATTTTTTTGGTGTTTGAGAAACAAAAATAACTAAATAGTGTAAAATATTAAATTTTGTAATAAAATTTCTAAGTTTTAAATATTCTATTTAGTTTGTTTTCTGAAATAAAAAACGAAATTTATTTTTATCATTCAAATTCATTTATTTTTTGAAAAAATAAATTTTCCATGGTTTATCTACCTTCTTTTCTAAATCTTAAAATAAAATTAGAATTTTTAATATTTTTATTAGATTTTTGAGATTTTATTAAGTTTTGTTTGAAACTTATTAGTATTTTTATTTGAATAAATAAAATTTGGGTATTAAAGTGGGTACAGTGTTAAAAGTTTGGGTATTAAAATGAGCAAAATAATTAGTTGGGGTATTAAACTGGGTAGTGAAAAAGTTTGGGTATTAAAAAGCTTAACAAAATTTAGTTCGGGTATTTTAATGGAATTTTCCCATATACAAGTACGTAGTAGAAACAAAATTAAGTAAAATTTTTTGGTGCAAGTTTGAGTATTAGAATTGTTAGTGAGAAATGTTGAATGTTTGAATTGCCTGTATCTCAATATTAAAAATGCGATCACTTTCAATATTAAAAAATGTGATTTTTCCGTAGTTGAAATGATTAATACTAAAAATAGGAAAATAATAGGTATATAATAGAAAAATACAATCAGTTGCGCAAGAGAAGAAGAGAAATACTATCATATAATTCTATTCAGTTATTATAATTATAATTTTCTATCAATATATGTGATAGATTCTCTAGTTTTTGTTATCTGTGAAAAAGACTGATCGAGTACACGCGGAATCTCTCTGGTTTAAAAATTACGGAAATGAAGATGCAATATTCATTTTAGAAAATAGAAGTACGACTGGAAAATTATTTTTGTCTTTGCCTTTGATTTCTGTGGTGTGGAGTAGAACAAGGGTGGCCATATACACGACATAGCCAAGTGATTCAAAGGCCACAGGGACTTCAAATTGGGATAATTAAAATTTAAAAACTCTTTAGAAACGTATAATTATTATTTTGACAGCACCATTATCTCATTAATCAGTCATCTGATATAGTTCCGATAAACATCCAGTTAAAATTCTGGGATGAACTTGTAAATTTGTATGAAAAGAAAACCTTCGAAGTCTTTTACTTTGAGCAACGTACGTAAAAAATAGATGTTAGTGAAAATAATATGTAAAGCATGTAAGTAGCATAGTTTTATCAAAATATATTTTAAACTTGGTAGAATTGTGGAAATTTCTTTGCCATTAGTCAATTTAAAGGATTTACTAGATTCTGACCCGCCCTTAAAAGGGCGGGTATATTTTTGTTTTAATTTTTTTGAGAAATTTAATTTTTAATTTTATGCTTTTATAATTATATTTGTAATTAATATTAATTTAATTTAATATAATTTTGGTGACTATATTAAATATGTCAAATGCATAACTATACACTTATGACATATGCATTTCAAAAATTATTTTAAACTTTATTTCTAAAGTTTACAAAATATTATATTTTTTAGTAGTTACCAAAAATAATTTGTCAAGACTATTCATTAAAAAACCTGACCCGGAATCGATCCGAAAATTAAATTCTAATATTCAGTATTTTGAAACCCGACTCGGATCCAAGATTGAACCGATAAACTCGGTGATTCAAGATAAATCCGGTTTGAGTTTTGTAAAAAATAATATTTTAAAAGTCAAAAATCACTAAGATTTGGAACACAGTTACGTGAACTACTGGTTGAACAAATAGATAACTTCTACTTTTTATTTTAGTTTTTAATTATGTTTTTAAAATCTGTGTATAACTTTTAGTAAAGAAATTAGGTTTTTAAATTTTGTCATCAACCATTTATTAATAATATTTTAATTTTGTTAGAAATAGAATATATTTTGTATAATGTATTGTTGGTATATTTTGAGGTTTTTCTATTTTGTGGGTGCATTGGCATTTATAAATTATATATGCACGTTCTTTCATTTGGTTGATGCCTAATCTAATCGTGGATGGGGTAAATTATATATTTAGTTGTTGTATTTTTAATGTAGGTTCCGACTAATATTAGTTGAATTAGTTAGTATATAATTAGGGGAGATAAATATAACTATAGGCATGTTATTAGGTAGCTATGGTTTTTTTTTTTATCCTTGATTTTTAGTTTTTAAAGCAAACTGATGGCACAAAAAATAGTATGCCAAAAAAAATTAAGGGCAAATCCATAAAAGAGATCCTGATTTGATTATATTGATTAGTATACCTATTGTCATTGTTTTAATATAAAAAACCAAGTTAGTAGTATAAAAATATATTTTGTGATTTAAAGTTAGAAAAGTACGTTTATTTAAGCTCATATGCTTCTTTAATTTCAGAATTGAAAATGTAAAGGAGCAATATGAGAGATCAAAACTTTGTCCTTTATAAAAGGTAAATTACTAATCGTAAACACATTAATTATTAGAATTAAGGTATACTTTAGAAAATCATACCTCTCTATCGGCCAATTCTTACAATTTAGAAATCGTAGAAGACATACTACTATGCCCTCTTCTGTTTCTTGGCAAGATATGTGAAAATTATCTGCAAACTTTCCCCATATGCAGCAAGCTAGCTTTCCTTTGATCACTTTATATATAAAGACATTTAAAATATCAGTATATGATTAAAAATATACGTATATGTACTCACAAATGAAAAAAAAAATATCAGTCGAACATAATTAACTTATAAACTGACGAAATGTCCCTACGTGTAATCTCAAGCTTCTTTTCGTTTTTGCCTCCGGTACATTGAATCGTTTCAAGGTCAGCCAAATCTATGACTTGGCTTATTACATCTGAAAACAAATGGATTATGATTAGTGTCTATACTATTGAAAATACTAAAGCAAAATATATCTATACTATTAAAAACAGATACCAATCAGAAAGAAAGATTTAAGTGTTCCACTTTGTATGGTTTAAATCCACCAGATTAAGAAACATATCTTCATTGCGGAAATAGAATCTGTGATGGTAATGTTTTAGACAAAAGACATTTTTGTAGGTATGATTTGTTGATCTGAACAAACCAGAGGCTGGATTTAGAGAAAAATTATCAATGTTTCGCCAAACTCCAACTGAACCTTCATGATCAACTCAACCATGTAAGTCTTCTTACATGAAGCATTGATTTTTGTTCCCTTCAAAAATAAATTTAATTGTGAAATTGTTTAGTAAATAATCGACAGCATATCAAAAAAGTTTAGAATTATAAAAAAATCGAAACTAAAACTTACATGAGCATCAGCTAGGATTAATTCCAATGATTAATTCCAATGATTCTCCAAAAATAGCAGTGAACTGTCTTTCAAAACTGCTTGTTGCATGTTGTTTGAGACATTTTTCACGATTTTGCTTGATTCAAGATTTGTGTGACTGAAGTTAATAACAGGAGGATAGAAGAGCATAATAGGTTACAGAAAATTTATGGAAGGTATTTTGTTTAAAAAATTTTGTTACAAAAGGACAATTCAAAAAAATATGCCATATTATCTTTTATAAATTTGATATAAATATGTAAAGAAAATCAATTTGGAATTAAACGAATCAGTTTAAAATTTTGATGCTAAATTCTCGCCTCAAATATATATAGTTTAGTAAATATATAATTTAATATCTCCGGTGTTTTTAAAATTAGATTAGTTTATGTTAAGTTTATTGCTTGAAATAAATTTGTAGACCACGAAACTAAAACAGTTTCTGTTATTGATTTACAAAATCATTTTATATAATATCTTCTTAACAAAATACAATATATCCCAAGAATATATTTCGACTATTCTTTTTAACACGAAATCTATACTATTAAATATAATTAAAGTAATTTAATCAAAGTAATTTAATCAAAGAAAAAGCTTTTTATTGTTTGTTGAATACGCACAAACCTTTTTTTAGGTATATACTGTTGAATTATCATCTTTCTGGAGTTGGGATCCTTTGCTTCATCATTTGTGACTGAAATTTTCTCCTTTGGTAAACAAAAACAAAACAATTTCACCATCAAATCATGTACAGGGATTAACTAAACTCTAAAAAAGAAAGGTCGTTAACAAAATTAGAATCATTAAATTTTACAAAAACAAAGGATACTGAGACTTGCAGAGTAGCCATCATGATATTTGATTGGATTTTGGCTTAAAGACATCGTCTATGATCTGAAGCAGCATGTTTATTTGACTCACTATTTTGACTCTTTTCAGTCAATTAAAACAAACGCTGGTTCACATCTTTTTCGTTGCTTGAATACTGGAAAGACACTGAGTAAGCATCGTTGCCGCAGGAACTCCATTTCACGATCTGCCCAATTAACTTACAACTGTTCTCGTCAAAAATAATTCTCTCGTGTAGTTGTCTAGATTGAGGGAGAGTGGGAGAGATTTAAGATAACCAAAATACGCTAAATATTTTTCTAACAAATTAAAGCAGAAATTCTTTAAGAAAACAAAAGCATTAAATAAAAAAGCATATGATTAAATTAAATCAGTGGCAAAAAATGGTAAATATTGTTGAAACAGGAGGGCACCTAAAAAAAGGGCCTTCTGTTTTAATAGTATTGATATAAGATGTAGTTTTGATTCCCATGATATTCAGTTTTATATTAAATAACGCAAAACATTCTCCGAGGTTCAAGAGTATTGGCTCAAATAGGCCTTTGGGGTATGATCTTGTAGCAATATAATAGGTTTTGGTCTTCCTTCGGTTTGCCAGTACAGTGGGCAGGGATAATTGCTGCACTAAGCTTATTTCTAATTATGTTGCGTCTTGGGCTCGACTATCATGCAGTGTGAGCTCCGAGTTGAAGATTTGGCTTTGAAATTAGCGATAGTTGTCTGGTGTTTAGTGTTTATTTTTCTATTGATTAAAATATAATTAAATATATAATTAATAATATTTTTATTTTAGAAATATATAAAATTAAATATTTTAATAATTTATGTGCACAAATCTAAAGCAATGTTAAAATGAGACGGGTATAATATATAACAGAAAATTATTTTCTACATAAAATTTGTGATTTCTACATAATATAATAAAATAATATAAAAATTATATTAGTTTAGCGTTTCAATATATGTTTTTTTGTAACACCTCAATATATGTTGTTTTATTTTCCAGAATGTCAATAATACTTGAAACTGAATCGGGGGTTATATATCAGCTGCCTTCAAAAATTTGAGTATATTCTTTCCGTTTTAACATATCATGTTTTAGAAAAAAGAAAATTGTTTCAGATTATATGTCATTTTTGCTTTTTAATGTAAATTTATTAATTTTAGTGCAATATAAATAAAACTCATTAATTTCTTCTGGATATAGAAAATTAGACAAAAAACCAAAGTTCATTATTTCTTTCTCAATTCTATCTACAATACATACTATTCCACATATATACAATTTAATTCCTAATTACAAATAGACATGTCAATTAGGATCGAAATCCACAGTTTAAACTTATCAACCTTAAAAATTATCGGGTTTTGGTTCAATTTCATAATCCCAAAAAGGGCATTTCGAGTTAATCCTATTTGAACTTTAGATATTTTTGGTCTAATTCTATTTAGGCTAAGATCGGTCTGAAAATACAAAACTTTATATTTTAGTTTAAATATTATGATTCTTGCAATTAGAACTTTTATTAATATTAACATATTCTTTTAATATTTTGATCCAAACTCTAATAAAACAAATATGAAAGTTGTTAATGCATTTTCTTATTTGATCATTACATGTGTCACATTTTAAATTTTGCAAATGCACCTTCTTCTTTTTATGTACAGCATTTCTTTTTTTTCAAAATACAAAGTATGATTGATCCTATTTATGTTCAATTTTTTATCTTATATATTTAGTTTTAATTTAGATTTGATTATTTAAATTTTATTAAATTTGGTTTTCTTATAATACATTTTTAAAACTTACGGAAAATTAATACACATTTGATAACAAAAAGTTGGAACTGATATTTTACGAAAATTCATATGTATTAAAACGATAGAAGTGACAGTGAAAAATTACTTTTCTAAAATCCTAAAAAATCCAAAAATCCTTAAAACTCTATAAAGACGAGCCGGGCTTTGAAATCTAAGCCAAAATATTTCTGGATTGGTTGGCCGGACTCAAATATTTACGGATTTAGCGGGTTTAGACCAGTCGGACCACACTCCTAACTATATGAAGCTATAAAAATAAAATTATATACTAAACACCAAAAAACTTTAAAATGCACATTTTCATAACTTATTTTATATTCAAATGTTGTTTTACAGGACGCAGATCAAAACTCTAGTACTAGTTAATTCTGCTTTTGCAAGGCGAAAAATAAACAGTCATGCCAAAAATTAAGTTTTGTCTGTCGTTCACAATTATTTGTTTGGTAGGCCCAAAATCAAGTTTTGTCTGTCGTTCACAATTATTTGTCTGGTACGCCCATTAGCGTTAAACACATCTTTGAAAACATCAAACACGCTACTACAATTTCATGTCAAACCATTCAAAGCGGGCTGGTTTTGATTCTTTGATCATTGTGACGAGTACTATGACCAGCATCAACATGATGTTATGCATAGTGTATATATATATATATATTTTTTTGGTAAACTGTTATTTGCATAGAATTTTTTTTAACACGGTGATGGTTGATTATACGAATACCGCTGAAGATGACAAACTACACCATTGATAGGGTCATTATGTTTCCAGGATCAATCAAAGCATCAACATAAAAGAAGTACAGTAAACAGTATTTACATATGATGTAGCAATTAAATACTTTGGTAAATAAACATTCATGTATATGTAGCAGTGTTCTAAAATACGGCTGATACGTCTGTATATACGCTGTTTAGTAGTATACTTCACTGTTTTTAGAGTACGGCAGAGTAATACAGTCATGGTTTGGGTGGGTGCATATGGCGTTCATACCGTATTTATAGGGACGTTTAGACGACCATAGTTTATACGCTACATTTTAAGGAAATTTTAGTATATGAAAATTAAATAAAAAAACCCTAACTTAAAAATTTTCTCATATAAATAACACGAGTGTTATATGTGAAAAGCAAAAAAGGAGCTAACATATACTTTAGCATGGATCTGGAGCCGAATCTGTATCTTCGGGTCGGTTTTGGTTTGGGTCTTTGGAATCCGGATAAAATATTGAGACTTAATATTTAGTGTTATGGTTGGAGATGAGAAAAAAAAAGTTTGACATCAAAACGCCAAATTCGGTGTAATATCAAAATCAAATTTGATGTCATGGTTAGAAATACCTTTACTATCACTGAGGGTATAACCGAATGAAAAAGTGTTGGATGTTAGTTTTATTATTACGTCAAAATGAATGTTAGTTTGGTAGTTTTACTTCTAAATTTTGTTAGACAGCAAATAAGCCCTTTAATTTATCTAAATTATTTTTCTAAGCAAAAAAGAATTATCTAACTGATTCTAGGAAGAAAATTACACTTTCGTAGTTGTAATTAATCTGCTTCTGTTATTAGTAAACATCTTGCAACCATGGAGTAGAAAGAGACGTATGACCTTTCTTGACGTAAACAGATACGTATACATATGTGAGATCACGTGTGTATATATGAATTTATCTATATATACTGTATAAACTATAATGTGTGTGCATAAATACATACATACATAGCTATGTAGATTATGGGTGCCAATTCATGTTAGGAAGCTGAAACGCCTGTCTTAAAACCCCATGATCAGCTAGAGTCGACGTCGTATCGATGACTCCATTTCCATGAAACCCCGAACTCTGAGGAATTTCACTAAGCATCGAGACAAATGAGACATTGTAGTTATCATTATTGAGATCACTCGTATGATGGAACCTCTTGCTCGATAAGAATGACCCGAAAGAAGATGATCCAGTGGCCTCATGACCTATACGATACTGACCACACAAGGAACGTTTGTCCGATGAAACGGCCATACCATCGAAAAAGTGTTCTTCATTGTTATTATTGTTGTTGTTGTTGTTGTTGTCTAAGACCGATGTGGAAGATGAATTAGCAGATGATTTTGAGAGCATTCCTTCCATGAGATCCTCTCTTAGTAATACTCTCTCCATTGTTGGTCTCTGTGAACTATTCTTCTTATAGATCCTACAAAGAACCCAATCGTCTAGCTGCAATTTTTGGATTCGCATTACATTAATAAATACACCAACTATATTACATATATGGTATATAATAATTAATATATGGTATATAATTTCTATTTTGAAGTTTTTAAAACTTCATATTTGAAGTTTTAAGTTAGTTTTCTCCAAAACCAAAACTTCAAAATTAACTTCAAAATATTTGTATTTATATTATGGTCTTTATATTTATGATATTTGATTTAAATTCATAATATTTTATAAATAAATAGCGCATATATAGAAATTAAATTAACAAAACGATACAGTAAAATATATAATTTTACATAAAATACATAATTAAATATAAAATTACAAGTTAAATACTGCATTATTCTATAAAACTATTTTCGTAATAGTTCCATATATGATCAATTAGTGCATTTTTAAGTTTCTTTTCTAATATTGTTTATCTAAATCTAGTTTTGAAAAAAACTTATTTTAAATTTTTTATTTAATTTTGTTTGTAAAAACTAAAGTTATAAAAGAAAATTTGAAATATTTATGAGTTATAAAGTTTTGAAGAATTGAAAAGATTAAATGACAAAATATTTAAGACTCATAAAGATAATATATAAATGTAAAGACTAAAATGCAATGAAAAATAAGAAATTCAAAATTTGAAGTTTTGAATAGTGACACTCTATATTTATTTAAAGTTTTACTATTAAAAACTTCAAATTTGAAGTGTAAAAAAAAATTGAGAGAAAAAAATTCAAATTTGAAATTATAGAGTGTTTTTTGGAAATGTTCTTAGTTGAGACTATCGTGAATTATACCCAAAAAAATATTTTTGCTCGAGTTTCCCACGTGAAACAATGTTGTAGACTAACAAGATATAATAGATAGATAATTTTCCACGTGGTGACGGTATGAGGACCTTATTATATATCTTAGAATCTATATAAGGCGATGACCAAAATTTGTTAGTAGATGTTAGACCATTTCGCATACCCGTAGTGAGTTTTTCCTTGACGTGGTTGAGTCAGGTGGCTTAGCAGCGGTGTTAAGATTACCATCAGTGAGGCGATATTCATGCATGATCCAATCAGTTTTAATCCCTTTAGGAGGTTTTCCACCATAGAATACAAGCGCTTTCTTGACCCCAACCTTGTGACTATTGCACGTAAATATTGGTTTATCGGTTCCCGTGGCTTTCCAGTAACCAGAAGTTGCTGCCCGATTCGGCCTAACGCCATTGGGATACTTCCGATCTCTAGGACTAAAGAAGTACCACTCTTGTTCTCCAAAACTTGCCTTGCCTAAATTATTCAAAATACCGTACGTTAACCAAGTGATCATCATCCATCACTAGAAGAAAATACGTCAGTGTCATAATCTAACTAACTATACACTTTAATCGAAACAACAACAACGAATTAGGAAATATATAGGAAAGTATATATACTTGGAAGCTCCCAAGGATCAAACTTGTAAAGATCAATCTCGGCGATGATTGAGACCGGAAGTGGAATAGAAGCAGCTTTCTTCTTGAGGTAATGAACTACAAGTTCTTCGTCGGTCGGATGAAACCGAAACCCGGGAGGGAGATGCGGATGACCCGGCCCTATGGTCGAATCCCCCATGTTTTCCATCAACTAGCTATCTTCAAATGAGTTATTCTACGAAGACAGTCTCATGATACTCAAGGGAGAATATGTAGGAAGAGGATTTGATATTTTGGAGAGTGAAGGTGTATGATATAAGATGGAAGAAGAAATAGGTGTTAGGTTTGTGTGTGCATACGAGTACCGAACTGGGTCCCTTGATAAGAAAATGACACGTGGCTAATCGTGGGGCCCAGAATAAGCGGCCAATGTGCATTAAATGTTGGAGAAAAGGCAGGTTTTTTCGAACTGCCTTATGTCATGCCTTTCTTATGCTACACATCACGCACATACCTCATTTTGGGTTTTTGGCAAAACATTTATATATAAGAATATAAATGTCGAATATTTCATGAGCATTGTGTTTTTTTTTGTTTGCAAAACTTTAACTAATTACGATAATAGAAAAAAAAATCAAAAACTGGGCCATAACTGATACATTTAACAAATGGTTTTGATTGACCTTTTTCTGTAAATTTTAAAGCCTTTGTGTGGTTTCAATTTAAATTATTATTTTTTTGTCCGCAGAATTTAAATTATTTATTACCTTATCATTTCTAACATTAAAAAAAAATATATATATATATATATAAGAAAATTGTAATGAAAAAAAATGAGGACATTAAATCTTTTATAGGACATAACTAAGAGCGTTAGCAGTGAGGATACCTCACCCAATCTCTCATCACTTAAAAATATTAAAAGCGTAATAAATGAAGAAAGATGAAGTAAGATAGAAGAGAAAAGAAGAATGACATCTCTCCTGAGAGAGACTTTCAACCAAAGGAGAGAAATTAATTCCACATGTGTCATGTATTTAGTGGTGAAATATTTTTAAAAGGTACTCCCTCCGTTCCCGAAAGTAAGATTTTCTAGATTTTATTCTTGTTCCATAAAGATAGATTTTCTATATTTTTAAGGTACTTTTGTATACTTTTGAGAAACATTAATTGTGAATATTTCAATTGATTAAATTTGATTGGTGAATAGTTATTGGAAATTGTATAGAAAAATAAATAGTAAACTAAAATTTAAATATTTATTAGATTCTTAATAAACGTGAAAACTCTAGAAAATCTTACTTTCGGGAACGGAGGGAGTACGTAAAACTTAATTTATTTTGCTAAAATATTAATATAATAAAGCAAGAGATGATGGTCGAGAAACTTCTCCAATGCTGGTGCTCTAATGTATCTGGTTCATAAGTTTTGATGTAAATTGTAAAGGTCGGATGCTTGGTCCAAAATAATTGTGGGCCATAATAACAAATCCTGCTAAATGTAAAGCCCAACTTGACCGTTTATTCTCTATTTAGTGAAATGTCATTGTTAATATCTGCGTTTTAATTCGGATCGACGTTTTTAGGTAGGATTTTTGGGTTCAGCATTTCCATTCAGATTTTATACATGTTTAGGTTTGGTTCGATTAAAAATACTTAGGATTTCAATTCATTTTCTAATATTGTTTAAGATCTGTTTTGTATTCAAACTCATTTCGGGTCAGTTCAAGTATCTATAGATATTATTATATCAAATTAAATATGAAATTGAATATTTGAGTTTGAATATTTATTCTAATATTTATATCTGTTTTTATGGTTTTCAGATTTTGAATGTTTCATGTTATCCGTTTAGATTTGGTTAATAAAAAAAGACAAGTACACTATACAATATACCATTTTACATGATCTATTATGATATTTTACAGTTTGGATCAAATACAAATTAAAAAACTATTATCAATATTGGTGAAAATCAAATTTGTTCTATATTACTTTAGAACAAAATGAATGAAAAAGAAAACTATTTCTTATAAGTAGTAAACAAATTAGGAAAATCAGAGAATGCATTATTCTCTTTCATTTTTGATCACTAGTCAAACTGTTGAAACTATTAAAATCTTTAAAAAAATTATAAATAATTAAGATAAATATTAAAATATTTAGAATATATTCAAATATCTCTCTTCATCAGTAATGCAATATTTCACGTCTGAGTCTGAGTCGTACGCCAATCAATTGAGTTAGAGCAAATTTTGGATATAGTTATGTCATTTACATTTTGCTGATTTTACGTAAGTAACCAGTAAACAAATATAATTTTATACTTATATAGATGCTCTTTTAAACCAACTTTTAATTATCCATTTGTTAATTTAGGGTCCGGCATAAGTAACATTCATCTAGCCATAGGATGGGAACAAAATTTGACTGGTTCAGTTACAAAAAAAAAAAAAAAAATTTGACTGGTCTACGAGACAAGCCTTCCAAAATAACAATCCTTCAATAAAAATAATTAAAATTTTGAACAGGCAAGCCAATTTTTCCTTCTGATTTACCCCATCATAATTTTAACGTCAAATAATGTAAACATTTGTCCCCAAAAAAGTAATGTAAACATTTTTATTAACCATTTGATATATATCTTATTAATAAGTTTTGTACTCATAGATATTTTGGATTTTCTAAAACAGGACATAACAAAGTTGTTGTCAATGTTATAATAAGAATTTCGTTGCACCAATAGGAAAAATAAAGTTAAATGTCCAACCATTAATCCGATCATGCTGTTTTTCTTACAAAATAATGATTTTGCTGTTTATATATATGAATTTATTTATCTTACAAAAATAAAACATTTGTCCCCAAAAAAACTAATGTACTATCAACGGTAAACGGTAAATCTGAGTTACAGAAATTAGATTTTTTATAATGTTGTGTTTGCTTAAGCAACCATATATATATTCATATATCATGTTATTGATTTGTTAGTATGAACTTTTTTAATTAATATGAACTTATTACTTTTATATGCTGATACAGCTTTTTAATTTAGTGCATTAACGTAGCATTCAGGAAGTACTATTTAAGTATTTTGCTTTTGGGATGGTGACCGTTTCAAAGAATGTTTTACTTCTTTTTCTTGATGGTTTAAAACAACGGAGAAGTAATTAGAATACTTTTGATATATAAGTAAATACGTCTTTGAAGGTTTTTTGTTTGTTCTCTCTTCAAACTACATGAAAGAAGACGCAAATGCTTGCAAGTCAAAGAGAGAGAAAAAGAAAACGTTTCAAAAATATTTGTTTCCCGAGCTTGGAAATCACACCAAGTGTTTTCTTGAAGTCCAAATGTTAGAAAATGAAAGGTTGAATTCTTCCTTGAATACCAGCGAGAGAAGAAGCACTATCAGCAAACCATAGCTAAAACCATTATAAATAAAGACACATATATCTATTTCTTCCCAATCTAAAACCAGTTCTTCTTACGATCCATCACTATTTCTTTTTCAAACAAGGTTAAATAAACTAGTTCTCTTAATCTTTAAATAATTCTTTTGATTTATTTCATTTTTCTCTTCAGTTCAAATTTGATCGATGCAACGTTTGTCAGCACCTTGTTCAAAACTCGCATACACACGATACTTAGCAAACCCAATCCTACGCAACCCAAACCCATGTGATATTTTCATCAACCATCGCGGGATCGATACCAAGAAGACTATTTCAGGCCTATTATATGATCGACTCACTAGACTTGGTTTGAATTCTTTTTTGGATAGCAAGAATTTAAAGCCTGGGGATAAACTTTTCGTGGAGATCAACGCAGCAATCGAAGAATGCAGTGCTGGTATTGCGGTTTTCTCTCCTCGTTACTGCGACTCTTACTTCTGTCTCCATGAACTCACAATGCTCATGGAGAGCAAGAAAAGAGTTATCCCAATCTTTTGCGATGTCAAGCCATCGGAACTATGCGTTAAGGACGACAGGACACGTCCAGCTGCCGAGATTAGGAGGTTCCGGTTGGCTCTCGAGGAAGCAAAATACACCGTAGGACTCACGTTTGATACATCTAATGGGTATGATCTTAGGGTTCATTTTTATATGCAATGCATAGTCTCATTGTTTTTATGCCAAAAAAAATTTCATTGTTTAAATTATGTTAATATAATTTTCGGTAACCTTAAGAGAATAAACATAATTAACACTTTAAATGGCTTTATAAAACATTTTCGTATATGTATTTATATATATCCAGAATTATAAATATAAATCAAATAATGATTGTGTTGACGTTTTTGAATATATAGGGTACACAAAGAAAGTTCATTCAAACACTGGAAATATGCACTCATGTAGTACTGAGTATTGTTTTTGTCTAGCAAACACAACTTTTGAAACAGTCAAACATTTATTATTTAGTTCATAACTAATTAACGAATACGTATGCGCTTATCTACTTATAGAAGCTTTAAATAGTAAGAAAACCTCCATGTCAGCTTAGAATGATCTTTGGTTATAAGAAAAAACTTATTCTCTCTCATTGATTATTTCTCTTTTTTTTTATCATTGATTATTAATTATTTACTAGATTTTGACCCGCGCTTCGAAAGCGCGGGTATTATTTTTTACTTTTATGAAATATATTATTTGTTTGTAATTATTGAACATATTTATTTTAGTAAAATTTTCTTTATAATAAATTTGACACACATAGTGTCTCTGGTAAACTATGTGTTTCTCTGACTTTGTTTTATTCCCTCTCCAATCAACATATCGAAGCGCGGATATTATTTTTTACTTTTATGAAATATATTATTTGTTTGTAATTATTGAATGTATTTATCTTAGTAAAAATTTTTTTATAATAAATTTGACATATAGAGTGTCTCTGGTAAACTATGTATTTATCTGGCTTTATTTTATTCTTTCTCCAATCAACATATTTATTTGGCTTGTTGTTAAAATAAATGATTTTAGAACGCAACTGTTTACTTTGATATTTTGTTTAAACAATGTGACATATTTCTGTATTAATTGTGTTCAATTAAATATTTACATTGTAATTTAAATTTGTATACAAATCAACATATTTGTGTAGTTTGTTATTAAAAAATGATTTGAATCCAAATGTAAGTACTATTATAGTGATTTTTTCAGTTCATATAATTTTTTAAAATATATTTATTTCAACTGAACCAATTAATATTTTGTTAAATTGGCCCGTGAAATATATTTTTATACATCGATATTCAAAAGATCTGGTAACTAACGATACTCAAAAGATCTGGACCGAATCAGGTTATATGGTTATTTTTGTTACAAATATCCGAACCCGTTTTAGATACATTGGTTATTTAAATATTTTTAGGTTCCTATACATCAGAACCGAATTCATCCAGATCTAGAATGATCCAACTCAAAATCCACACATAAGGTTATAATATTCAAGCGGGACTTGGTTACCAAAAAAAAAAGGATACCCGAAAAGAACAACATGTACCTAAATAGACAGATAATGTTCATGTCTAAATGATTATATAAATTAATAAAAAACTGTTTTATGTGTTTTGCTAAATTAAGTGAAATAGAAAGAGTTTTTTTATCAAGTAAAATAATTATATGGAGTGGAAAATTAAGTGACAATAAATGTAGGACATTTTAAGTATTTTGATTTAAGTTATTATTTTATTCACAAAACATATTTTTGAACTATGTTTTTGGGTACGTAATTTTCCACCGATTGTAACTAAAATAAAAATATTTTAGTAAAATAAAATAAACCAAATGTTTAATCATATGTAAAACCTAATTATTTAGCATTTTTGATTTTATAATTGGCACAAAGTTAATATTGATTAACTAATAAATAAAAATATGCACTATTATTATTATGGTAATATAATTAATGATGTAATTTATTATTAAGGTAATATAATTAATTAAATTGTTAAACTAAGTGAAATATGGAAACACAATTAATAGATACTACTATTCAAGTTTCCAAACACCCCATTTTTTATAGCTATAACCAAACAAACCAACTTTTTTTAATACTCTTATCCAAGTATCCAAACACACCGAATTTGTACTTCAGCTTTAATAAGATAGATGTAGTAGAAAAATCGGTATATGATCAGGAAGGAATTTTACTGTAACTTCTGATGCTTGTAGTAAACGCTATACAAATATAAGCTTGATAAAACATAACAAGCTTGTATAAGTTCTTAATCGGTGTTTTGAATGAGACTTCTAAAATTAATTTATGCGTTAAACTATTGTATAGAGACTGGTCAGAGTTCTTGGCCAAGGCATCGGATGCAGTCACGACGAACTTGTTAGACGTTGAAGAGGGGAGACTACAGAGCATCAACCCTACGTACAAGCACATATCTGCGTAGGTCAATCAATAACAATAATAAATGAGACATAACAAAGCGTGTTTTTTTCTGTTTATTTAACTTAATTTGACAGTAGAAAATTCTTTTGATATTTTAATTTCTGAACTTCAATCATGTAAGAAGTTGATTAGTTGTATTTATCGTTATTAATTTTGTAAACTGACGATCACATTAAATATGACAGATTGAATCAATATATTATTCTGTTAAAAATGTAACTTTTTACAATACATGTGTCATATGTTATGGTAGGACATGCTTGTTGTATGGCATATTAAATCAATACTAACCAAGTACCCCTAAGCTCTTATGGTACGAGACGACATGTTTGTGGTATGACATATTGAATCAATGTTAATCAAGGGTCCTATATGACATGTTTGTCTCAACACAAGCTTTTTATTTTGTAACTCTGAAGCTCAATGCTTATATTAGTTGAATGTTATACAAAAGAGTGCGTATTTTATATGGTACATCCCGATTTATAGAAAACATAAAAAATATTTTATTGCAACCAAGGTAGTATTTTATTGCAATTTCGGTGATATTATATAAATTTGATGTTAGGTACTTGGGATTAAGCAGCAACTGGGCAAATTAAAAAGAAAGAAGAAAAAATGCAATAAGAATCGACGAAACCATAATCCAAAAATCATGTATACATTCAGGTACATTTAAGAAAAAACATGCAAACTCTGGAACGGATGAAATAGCAGGTACACAAGGGAGACGAGAATGAAGAAATACATGTGGATTCAAATAATGATGTTTCAGATTTAGATAATCATGCCGATGAGTTTGTTGACAAAGAGCAAGATGAAGTTGTCGTTGAGAAGATCAGAAGTGTACAGAATGAAAAACTTCCCACAAATGCTTCTGATCCAAGTAATCGGAAAAATTGATATGACACTAAAGGCCTGACTGGTTCAGACGCAGCGGTTATAGATACGGACGTTTGCGAATGCGGGTGATTTCGGTTCCAAATGTTATTTAGCGTTTTGAATGACTGTATAACGTTTGAAAATTATTGCGTTTGCAAGATATTTGTGAATGATTAACTATGAGATATTACAACGGTTTAATAATAAATTACAAATATAAATATATTATAACATTATAAAATTATTAAAACATACTATTGCGATAAAAAATAATTATTATTCTATAATATTATTAATAATAATAATATGTTTATTTATTTAGTTTTTAGTTAGTTGAAAGTTATAGTTTTAATATTCTTTTTCTGAAGATTTATATTAAAATTTTTAAAAAGAAAATTTTGTTTCATTTTATATATGTGCATATATTTATACATGTATGTATATTAATTTTTTCAAAATCTAATGAATAACTAGTTTAAAGTTTTTATAAAACAAACTATGATATTGCTTGTGAATTTAAACTAATATATATAATGTGTATATATTTTTATTTATAATATTTTCATTTTTAATGTTTAATTTTAAATTTTAAAATAATTTTAAAAAATAATTTTATATTTTTTTTATCCACCTGCAACCGTCCGCAACTGCAAATACTAGTTGAAATCAGCTTTTGATTTTAAGAGGTCTTCAGCGGTTTGAAGCGATTTGTAGGAGATTGTATAATTGTTTTGAAACTACCAACCAATAGTCTTTCTCAAAGAAAATATATCAACCAATAGCTTGGTGATAAGATATTTTTTAAACAAGTTGTTGTTCTATGTTCGAGTCTAGCATAAAGTAAATACTATTGTTTGACCAAACAAATATAGAGTCATAACTTACGTATAAAATATTGGACCGGATTAGTCATCAGTATGGTCTCGTTGGAGATTAGTTGAATATTGGTCCATATACCACGGTCAATTCCAAGAAACCATCAGTAAAATATTTCTTCTTTTTCAAAAAAATGTGCTTTTAACATTTTTTCTTTTAACATAAAAAGTTATTTTAGAATTCTAATATAATATATACTTACTCTAAATTCGAAATTGATTAAAATACATTATTTTATAAATTATTTTATGTATTTCAAATATTATTAATTGAATATTTATAATTAATAAAACATAAATGTATTTTAATCATTTTTTAGTTTGCGTGAAAAGTGTCAAATAACAATTTCGTAGAAGGAATATAAAATTTGCTAAACATATAATCATAAGACTAGATGTACTTTATATCCAAAAAAGGACTAGATGTACTTTATCAGTCGGCAACATTTGACAAGCTTAAATTCATCTTTTCCTGTCACCGTAAGCTTTGAATCCAAATCAACACAACATATAAAAACTCAAGTTAACATGTCTCCTTCACCGTCTTCTCCTTTATCATAAGCAGACGAAGGAGACTTTACTGTTTGACTCTCTCCTCTGAAACCGTAGATTCAAGAACTATCCTCGATGCTAGGTTCCTCAGGGATCACCCTCAACAATGAAGGTGCTGCTCTTTCACTAAATTGGACAGATTTATCTGAAACCAAAGCTAGCTTGTAGTATTGATTTCAGACACTCATGTAAATGACAGTTTCTGAAGTGAAAATGTTTTTTGTCAGGATGAAAAGTCAGTTACTTTGGATCAGCACGCGCCTCTTGTTCCAAACTTTCAACCACCAACGGGATGGCCAAACCATATACCTCAGTATTACTACCCGCCTGCAGCCAATGCCAAGTCAAAACAAGGAAATATGTCATGGCCTTCGAAAGCCAAAGCTTCCAAGAAGAAAGGGAAAGAGGAGGCGTCTAGTGAATCTGACTCTGAAAGCAATGATGTTTCTGTTTCCTCTTTTGGAAGATCAAGGTAAAGGCATTCTCTTCGGTCGTCATAAGTTATGTTTGAATTTTATACTCTATGTTTCAAAGAAAAAATCTATGTTTTAGAATTTTTACACAAATTAAAATATATTAAATTTTGATTATCGATATATTACTTCTTGTAATTAACTATATCCAACCACCTTAAACTAATAGTATTTCATTGAATATAATTATTTTTATTATTCACGATTTAACATTAAATAATACAACTAGATTAGGACCCGCCCTAAAGGGCGGAAATTGATTTGTCAAATTTCAATTAATAATATATGGTATATATAATATGTGTATATAATATTATATATATTTTGTGTAACATTTATATATATATATATATATATATATACATATTAGACATATATAATATTTTATTAAATATATATAGAATTTAATAGTGTTATAATTTGTGTTGTACTTGTTATTAGTTTGTATTTAATCTTCTTTCATTTTTAGTATAATAATTTGCCTTATCACACTTTTTACCTTTTAACTTATACACATAGTTATGTTTTTTTCAAAAAAAAAAAAAACTTATACACATAGTCTCGTAAAATCTATTTATATAAAGAAGGGTTTTAATCCCTCCTAGACTATCCACATAGGATGCCATGTCACAAACTCATTTATTCAGAAGCCGCCACGTGTCTGTTCATCTAAAACGCAGCGCCTTTATTCCTTTCTTCGTGAGTTATGCGATGAGTCGGCGTCGTCCTGTATTCCTCCCTTTTGAATCCTCATCTTCCGATCGAAAAAAATCTGGAAACGTTACGGAGTTAGGCTGAGTTAAAGCGTCGTCTTTAACGCACTCATTAGCCATCCCTTTATTTTTTTTCTCAGATTTTTCCACTATAAAAAGGTGTGCTTTACCCCCAAAAAAATTCATCATTCTAATCTGAGCTTCCTAAAATAATAGTCAGGTGTATCCTTCATTCTAATCTGAGCTTCCTATAAAAAGGTTGGTCTTTGATTTCAACCTCAAAGAACAAAGATTTATCATCTTCCTTTGATTTTCTTTTTTCTACTATCAGTGATTTCCATTCCTCCTCATTTGTTAGCAAATTTATGATTTTCCGTAGTCCATTATTGGCTTTTTATATTGGCTTTTTCGTAGCCCCTCATACCTTCTATAGTGTGAATCTGCAATCTATAAATATGTGAGTTTCTTTTGTTCAAATTCATCAGTTATTTCCTTTTTTTTTTTCTTAAAACTTCTCGAAAAAGGAAAACTGATAGATTTCTGGTTCAATTTGCAGTCCAACTTACGGTGGGTTTGTGGCGAATGTAAAAAGTTCTTAGGAGTCTGATGTCGCAAGATAAATTAATGCAGGTAAGCATACAAATCTCTCTCTTTTCAATTAGAGTTACTTGATTGTCTATAAAATTTGTGTGGATTTGAATGCATGATTGTTTTGTGTGCGTGGTTTCATATCTATTTTGGGAAATTTTGTTCTGGTGTTGATGTCACAGATCTTAATATGTGTGTATGCGGATGTGATGGAATTTGTTGTTGTACGCGGAATGGTGAGAATTGCGGAGAGTCTGATATGGCGGAGCATTGGAGTCGTATCGAGGAGACGAGCAAGAAGCAGAGAGAGGGGAAGAGTATTGGCGGAGTTATAGTGGATGAGTGAAGAAACAGCGTGTACGTGGATGATCCGTACCAGAGTGCATGGGGGAAGGAGTAGATGAGAAGGAAGGCGTTTGAGCTGGTGGATAGGAAGGTTGGGTACGAGTTGGAGTCGGAATAGATGAAGGTCGTTGGATCTTAAAATATTTTATAAATCTAGCATTCCCAATGATTCTGTTGATAATTGATGTAAGTGGAAATATACATCTGAGATGAATTATGAAACGTGATTAGCAGCAAAGTTAGGAACAGAGACAGTTCATGATTAGGCATGCAATGGCACCTCAATTTTGGATAGTTTGAAGTTATCGAAGATGGATTTGGATGTAAGAATGTGTAATGGTAATGGGCTCAAAGAAGTTTCAGTTGGGTTGGCAAGTAGTATGATTTATGCTCCTACACACAAGAAGGATTATGTTGGGATGAGTAGGTATGAGAAACAATGGAAGTCAGGAAATTTCTAATCTTTTACATATTGGTTTATGTTGCTGTACTTTCTTAAAATTTACACCGTTTCAGATATTTTAAAGTGAAAGAATTATAAATTCCTGCTACAGCATCCTTATCTTTTCCCTAACTAAGCATCATAACATATTAAGAAATAAGCAAAATATGGTTTCATAACATCTGTATATTAATGAAATTGACATGGTACTCAGAATTAAAACTTTACGAGAACTAAATAGACACGAAGCATTGTGGTTAGTCAATTGTTAATACTTTATAGTTATGCAGATAAAGTTTCTTTTTGCTTAAAATATGCAGAGAAAAGTTTATATGCTCAAATCAATATGAAACAAATATATAACTAAGAGAAAATAACTCTATTCTACTTACTGTAATTGTAAATAACTTTATTCTACTTACTGTAATTGTAAGTTTAAAAATCTATGTGCCTTAAACATTGATAGAAAGTTAATAATTATATTTTAAATTTTTTACTATAACTAGACAAAGTTTATAATTTATAGAATGAAGAATAAAATACATAAATAAAACTGCTGTAAAAGAATTATGAACTTTAATTCTATTTAAGTTAAAATTAAAATAAATTTTAAAGTAAATTTGTCATATTAATTTTATTCGTCTGTCCGCCCGTAGGGCGGGTTTACCCTAGTGTAATATATAAAAAACATATTTAAAAAATCTACTGACCATATGCCACCATTATTTGGTTGTTTGAACAAAAAAAAATTATGTTCTTGCAGAACTGTGTATGTTGTGATATGATGTAGGTAAAGAGTAAATATATGGAAGTAAAGTTAGTGATACGAACATGAGCCTATGTTGATCTATGCCACAATTATTTGGTTTTTGGAAGATCAATGAGCATAAGCATATACGGTCTTTGTATACTTACGTTGTAAATGAGTCGGATATTTTTTCTCTTATGTCTGGAATGATATGGAACTCGTTGATTTAAAAGTGGTTCAGTTTTATATGATCTGATTATATTAAAAGATTAACCAAAAATATTATAAAAGTGTTACTGGTTAGGTTTAACTAATCTATATTGGTTAAGATTTGGTTTAATTTAAGTTAGTAGGTTGCATTGTATAGGAAGCATGATATATTCTAGCAACAACTATGAAAGAGTCCAAAATTTAAATGAGAACTTCAAATAGTAGATAATCCCTAAATTAATAGATTAGATGAACACATTAAAAATGTATTTTGTGGGAAAAGAATTTTAAAACATGAATCTTTTCAAAAGGAAAGAGATTTTTTTTTTTCATTCGGGTTGGTTCGAAACGTATCGGATTTAGCTCTGTTCTGGTAATCTGTTTAGGATCGGATATATATCTCAATATCATTGAGTTTGGTTCCGATCCAAAGTATTCATTAACCCAAATTTCAAAAAAAAAATTGGGATTGTAAATAGAAAAGACGTGGAAGAGAATAGAAAATCTTGTTTTGTAAAGGCAGAGAAGAATTGCTGAAAGATCAGCTGCAAGTGCATCACGAAAAGCCTCAAACCGAACTGAGCAACACAAGAAGGTGAAGTAAAAAAATACGGAAGAATACCAACGCTGAGTTGGTTTAATGGTAATTGGGTTGCGGTATAACTTCCGCCACCTGGATTCAATTCACATTGGAAAGAACTATTTACAATGTTTGAGTTTCCAACAAAGAGGTGAAACTATTTTTTTTTTACCAAAAAAGAAATACGGAAGAAAGAGCAACACAACACAAGAAGGTGAAGTAAAAAAAAATAATGTTGGGTTTTAAACCGTTGGAGACAAAACCCGTCGTTTTACTGCGTCAAATAACAGACTCGGAAACGCTTTGTTTGGTTGTCACGTCAAAATGTTTTTGATACTTGTTGGTTTTGCTTGTGTAACTATTATTTATTTGTTAATTTGTTTTTTCTCAGAATGTTTTTGTAATTTTATTGAGTTATCTGTGAGATTTAAATTTTTATAATACTGGATTATAGTCTCCAGTAGCAAACTAAAATAATAAATATGTTCTCAATGTCACCGTCCATTTGAAAAAAAATTAAAATTATCAAGTTCACAACTCTAAATTATTTAGTTATTCATCGTGTTTTACCGACTAGCCACAACGCGCATAACGATTTGAATGGTCCACCTGAGGAAGTTTAAATACTTTTCTTATGAATAAAAGTTGGATGCATAAATTATATCTTGGGCCATTTCTTCTATTTGTAAACTTTGACTAGAATTAAGCATGAACGCTTCTATTTTTTTATAAAAAAAATTAGATATTATCAAATTACTGGTTGACAAATGTTATGCTTTTTCGCAAATATATATAATCAAAGATTTATAGCTAAACAAACATGTCATTAAGATGGAATCAACATACAAAACATAGGCTATGTCTTAGCATGCTTTTCAAAAAAAAAATCATGAGGTGGAGAAAATTTAAAAATATATAATTTTAGAAATGATAATGTGTATAACCGTAGAAGGATACGAATAACAAATTCTTTTAAGCATTTTTGTTTTCTTTAAAGTTTGCATTTTGATGGGTTTAAAATTTTGTACTAGATTTTTACCCGCACGTTCGAACGTGCTGATATTTTTTCATTTCATAAATGTATTTTTATTGTTACAAATATTTTAAATATATAATTTCTATTTTAGTACTATATATTGTGTAACTCTATAGTATATATATTTTTTATTCGGTATTATTAATATATAGTGGTTTTAATACATTTTACTTTGTATTGATTTTTATTACTTACGAATATATTTTTAAGTTAGATACAATAAAATAACAATATAAAATAATCAAATAAATAACCTTCTTCAAAATATGTTATTTAGTTTATACATTTTGCTATAATACATTTTTAAAATTTATTTATTTATATTATAGAAAATAAATATGTTTAAGATAATTTATATTTACATGTTGTGTGTTAAAAATATACTTAAACATATATCATTTTAGTATTATATGAGTTTTATAATTAACAACAATGTTTTGTTTAAAATAATATAGCATTATTATTTTACATAGTAGCATCTATCATATTAATTTAAAAAAAATTATTCATGTAGGATATTTTGGATGTTATGATATTAAGTTTTTTTTATTTAAGATTTCAAAATATTCTTTATTATCTATGATTTTATCTTTTATAAATTGAAATTTTTTTAATTTTGATTTTGAATAATAAAAATATTTTGAGTTTGAATATTTATGATAATAAAAAAATAAAATTCAAATTTATAGTTGGTTTATTATTAATTTAAATAATCAAATATGTCATATTAACAATATTTTAAGTTGTACTACTATGATTTGTTAGTGGTAGATAAAAATAAGACTCTAAATTAATAGATTAGAAATAACGAAGACACTAGTACAATTTACAAAGCACTTATCATATGTTATAATCGATGATATATTATGTTTTCAGAATTTAAGCTACTATTTAGATCTCACTTTGTATATCTTATATTTTATGTCAAAAAATTTGGAAATTATTATAGGTTAATTGCAGTATTTAATTTTTAAAACCGGATTGGACCGGCCGGTCGAACCGATCTGACTATGACTTGTTGAAGAAACTGAGTCCGGTTTGGTTTAAAATCCAGATTTGATAAAACCAGGTCCCTGTTCAACTTTAAAACTTGATTCTAAAAAATTATCATATAATTAGTATAGTTAATGTGTTTTCAACGGTTATTAAAATTTTAAATTTTATAATCAATCTTTAGCTATCACTATTTAATTAGTTTTCCTTTTAATTATTTTTAAAGAAATAATGCAAAAATTTATTTTGACTTTCATATTTTATTCTTATTTTGCCATATTCATAAAATTTTAAAAAATTTAGTTCTAAGAATAAATAAATACGTAACTTAAACAGTCAATCATTTCGTTTTTATAAGTTTCAGTTTACATAGGAGTATTCACTTGTGAACTGTATATATAACTAAATTTATAGTTATTGTTTATTTTTCTCATTAATAAAATAGAACATAGCACGTATCATATGTAGAACTACATTTTAGGTACATATAGTGTAAATATATAATTATATATTTATTTATTTTTTAAATAGAAAATCCGATTTGACTGATTCAATCGATCTAATCAGTCAACCATTAGCTGTACTGAATCAGTATCTGATCCGGTTTTCAAAACATTGGTTAATTGTTTCAGTCCACAAACTTCATGACTCAGATAGTTTTTACATTTTATAGCATCTAAACCAAAAGGAAACAATTTCATACGTTACATTTACAACTGGATGTACAATGTATGGTGATGTATTTGATTTATAGTTAGATTTTTTACCTCTTGTACATTCATACTATATATGTTTTGTGAGCGGAAATGAGTTTGATATATTAGCATTTTTGATAGAAAAAAATAATATATATCTTAGGGATAGTGATTATAGTTTGTAATCAAGAAGCTCACCGTCACTATAGCTGCAATTGCAAATCGTGTTGAGAGGTATGTGATATTGTTTAATGTCCTACCTGTACAATAAATAATATGTCTGCTAACAAAATCTTTTTATTTTTTTTATTTATTGAAGCACCAATTGTGCAGATCATTCATTGGTTTGTTTTCTTTTTGTGTTACTTGAAACAAGATAAATTTTGTTTTCTGTTACAATTTCATCAGAATAGAAAAAGATTTAGTCTCGTTTCTCCAGAAAAACAGAATGGCAACAGGAATTCAATCGTTTTTAACTACCTTTTCGATAAATTATATAATTAGTAAACACACAGATAAGAAAAAAAACAGAACAAAACAAATTTAAAAAAGGACATAGGTTTAGGAAGGGGTTAGAGAACATTTTGCCCTTAAATAAGACAGATTCAACATATGTTTTCCTTTGGCTCTCTCTTTGAGAAAGTTCCATAAGTCCCACAACCAACAAGTCTCTCTCTTGAATTGAATCTCAAACCCTAATTAAACCTGCCCTGCACGATTCTGATCTTATTCTATATTAATTTCTTCAGCTGTAAGGCTTTGAATAAGTCTGTAAATAATCATATTTTATTTTGAAAGTTTCAACAGAAAGCCCAAAAATATATTTTTTTGTTACATTATAAAGTTGGAGTAGCCGGCAAGTTATGACAGCCGGAGGCTGTTTGGACATCCAAACAATGTTGTTCGGTCGCAAATCATCGAGCAAGTTACAGGTAAAATTGCTCTTGTTTTCTTGATTGATTTTATGCTAATGCTCTCTTTATTGATTTTGATTATTCATATGCACAAAATCCTTTCATGTATTCAGGAAATATAAATGATTCATAGAAAAGTCTTGGATTAATAAGTTTCTCGTCTCTTGACTTATTATGTATACCAGATTTTACAAACATTCGTCTTGTCCATGTTATATCATCAGATTGTATCTTTTTTTTTGTAACATGATGATGAATATTAAAGGAACTAATTAAAAGTTTTTCATAATAACAATTTTCAGCCAGTAAAAAGCCAAGCATCACCTAAAGTTAGCAAGGTTAAGAAGCAGGATGATAAATCTTCTTCTTCTTCTTCTTCACCTAAACCTTCTTCTTCTCCTAAACCTTCTTCACCTATACCGATTAGATCATCTAAGACAATATTATCCGGGAGCCAACTATCATCATCATCATCATCAAGACGTGTTTCTTCGCCTATGGGCATCCTAAAGAATGTTTCTATTAGAGAAGCGAAGAGCCCAAAGACAACCAGCTCACCTAAATGGACAGGAAACTTTATTCTTATGGTCGAGCTTCGCAGGAAGATCGTTACCTTTAGAGACATCATTGACCTTTCTCCTCTCGAGGGTTCTCCTTCAGTAACCGATGTGAGTACACCACAAAGTTAGTCATCCTTCTTGATTAATCGTTAATATGTTTTTTTTACTCACTTGTTTTTTTTTGTTGACTAGATGGTTATGCATACAATGAAAGATCTCCAAAATCTTTGTCCTGAGATTATCCACAGCTCACATATATCTGAAATTAGACGCGCAAATGTCGACAAGGTATTCAAAACATGATCTCAATATATATGTCTTTCTCTGTCCTGAGTTCAGATAACTTGAATATGATCAAATGTTTATCCCCCATAGGTTCTTGACCATTTCTTCAATGCTTTGAAATCTATTGGGGATTCATGGATCGATAACCCGGAATGGATAGCTAAGTCTAAGTATTGGAGTAGCAGCGTCGGCAAGAATCAGTCTGATCGACTAGGTAACTAGAAATGTTACCTACACATGAAAATCATTTCACCATCTTGAAAGTTCGAACTCTTTAAAATATTATGTTTCATATGCAGTGGAAAAGGTGTTAGCAGCATTAGATGGACTGATCAAGATGTCGAAAGAGAGGTTTGATATGATGGAGATTGATGAAGTGGAAGAGAAGAAAGAGTTGATTAGTCCAAGGACTGCCAAAACATCGAGCAGTCGAGTTCTATCTCCATCTGATTCATTCTCCGACAGCAGAAGCTCGTTTTGCGGCTCACCAATCACTCCAAGATCGGTCCTTCCAGAACCGATGATGATGGGTTCGCCTGGTAAACTTGGAGACTTTGCAAACTCTGCATCACATCTTCTGTGGAATATGAGAGTTCAAGCACTTGAGAAGCTTAGTCCTATCGATGTTAAGCGACTCGCTATTCACATTTTGTCACAGAAAGAAGCTCAGGAACCAAACCAAAGCAATGGAGAAGAAGTGGTTAATGTTGTTGAAGAGAACATTCAGAAGACGAGTGACATTGATGTGAAGATGGAGATAGAAGAATCTGTTGTTCTTGATGAGCAAGAAGATACAATCATGAAAGTCTCTCCACTGGATTCATCATCTGAATCAAAACTCAATGTTACAGTGAAAACTGAACTTGCACCAGCATCTTTGCCACTACCACCACCACCACCACCTCCTCCTCCTCTATCCCCTACAAAATCTGTATCTGTAGCTTCTCAACCGCCGCCGCCACCACCTCCTCCTCCGTCACCACCGCTGATTGCAAAGGCTAATGTAGTGTCCATATCATCAATCCCACCTCCTCCTCCACTGCCACCATCTCCAACTTCCATTGTGCCTTTACAAGGATCTATTCCACCACCACCACCACCTCCTCCTCCAGGAGCTGTGGCGGCCCCACAACCGCCGCCTTCACCTCCAAGAACTGCAGTGGCTCCACCACCGCCTCCCCCACCTCCAGGGACTGCAGCAGCGCCACCACCACCACCTCCTCCACCGATGCAAAACAGAGCACCGCCACCTCCACCAATGCCTATGTCAAATAGACCAGGCGGTGGACCACCGCCTCCACCACCACCACCTCCTATGCCTCAAGCTAATGGATCAGCACCTCCTCCACCACCTCCTCCTATGGCAAAGGGAGCAGCACCTCCTCCGCCACCACCTCCTATGGCAAACGGAGCAGCACCGCCTCCTCCACCACCTCGAATGGGTATGGCAAACGGAGCAGCTGGTCCACCGCCACCTCCAGGAGCAGCAAGAAGCTTGCGACCCAAGAAAGCAGCTACTAAACTGAAAAGATCCTCCCAGCTAGGGAACCTATACAGAATCCTTAAAGGGAAAGTAGAAGGTCGTGATCCCGAAGCGAAGAAAGGTGGCGGAAGCGGAAGAAAAGGCGGAGCCGGAAGCGCACCGGCCGGTGGGAAGCAAGGAATGGCTGATGCTCTTGCTGAGATCACAAAGAAGTCTGCATATTTCCAACAGATACAAGAAGATGTTGCCAAATACATGAAATCAATCAATGAGCTTAAGGTTGAGATCACTAAGTTCCAGACTAAAGACATGACTGAGCTTCTTAGCTTCCACCGCCGTGTCGAGTCAGTTCTTGAAAAGCTAACAGATGAGACACAGGTCAGTAACATCTTATTACCAGCACACTTCTATATCCTCTGTTTTTTGTGATTCTTGATTCTGAAAATGTTTTGAAACTATTAGGTTCTTGCGCGATGCGAAGGGTTTCCTCAGAAGAAACTTGAAGCAATAAGAATGGCTACTGCATTGTACTCTAAGTTGCATGGAGTGATCACCGAGCTACAGAACTGGAAGATTGAACCTCCTTTGGTTCAGCTTCTTGATAAAGTAGAACGTTACTTCACAAAGGTAACTAGTCGTTTACATAATTTCAAAACCGTTTTAACAACATATGTTAACTAAAAGATCCAAAAAAAATAAACAGATCAAAGGAGACATCGACACGCTTGATCGCACTAAAGATGAAGAAGCTAAGAAATTCCAGAGCCACAACATCCACTTTGACTTCAACATACTTCTTCAGATCAAGGAGACAATGGTTGATATCTCATCAAACTGCATGGAACTCGCATTGAAGGTAATTTAACAGCTAAAAATATGAGCATTTTATTTTCAAAGTATTTTTAAAACCAAAAGTTCTTATCTGATCAGCCTAAAATTCACAGGAAAAGAGAGATGAAAAGCTTGTGTCACCTGATGCAAAGCCGAGTTTGAAGAAGACAGTAGGATGTGCTAAAATGATGTGGAGGTCATTTCAGTTTGCATTCAAAGTCTACACATTTGCTGGAGGACACGACGATCGAGCTGATTCTTTAACCAGAGAGTTGGCTCATGAGATCCAAACTGATACTCAGAACCCATGATGATTCCCGTCGTAAAGATCATCCAGTTTCCAAACTACTACTCCTTTTTGCCTTTTCTAAACACCTAAAAATATTCCAAAATGTTTGATATGGAATGATAAAAAAAAGTATATGTATAAGATTTTAACCTATTGTTTTGGCTTTTGAGTTTGTAATTTTTCAAGCCCACCCAAAAAGACTAGGATTTAGAGGTTTCATGGGAGCTCAGAGGTGCAGAGTTTTTTTTAGTGAAAACCTATAAAAACCTTTTTAGTCAAGGAAGACCTTTGTGTTGCCACAGTATGTAATATGGTTTTGTTGTTATAAACTTTTTCTTTCTTTAATTCTAATTGTAAGGTACAAGTCGATATTTGTGATGACAAAACCTGGCAAAAGAAATGATACTAACCGAATTTAGCGAGAGCTTGAGATTCACCTAGTCTCTTCGGTAAGCTGTGTTGGGTTTAAAGCTAAGTGTTCTTGTTTCAGCGCCAAATCAAGTCAGATAGGACTCCGTACTTTCAGTGTCGTCTACGTTTCTAGAGCTTCTCACCTTAAGCTCTGGCCAGTCAACAACACAAGGTGTATCAACGTCGTTTTCGACTATCAATTGTTCTTAGGAACAATCGCCATGGGATCAAAAGTGGAGCTTCCTTTCGGGTTTCTTCATTTCGCTGAGCATGACTCGCCCCTAGATGGTTTTATCTTTAGTTGTTTTGTAATGTCTTTTAGCTTCGTTAGACCGTCGAGCATGGCTCCGGAATCTTTTACTTCAGTTGTAACCGATGATGCTCCTTGAACCTTTTATAATATAAGCTGTGTTACAAAAAAAAAAAAAAAAGCGAGAAGTTGATGATAACGAGGTTATAGGAATCACAACCTACTTGCAGCATTTAAACATGATGAAGATATCATCTTAGATTTCAATATTTAACTCATTACTCTAAGTTGGTATGCGAATAGAATGGAACTGGATGAAACCAGCATGCTATAGACATATGGAGATTTGAATAGCTATTTTTTTGTCCATTTGAATCACTCAGACTCACCATAGGTTTACTGTGTCTATTGTTGATTGTTTAGTGGCTTACAATGGCAGAATTGTTAGTCAATTCAAACGGTGGTATCTTGTTGTGACCTTTGCTGCTTTTTGCAGGGTCTTCTCCTTCATAGCAGAAGTGTGTTTACTTGCTGGATATGTGTGAAACGCATACCATACAACGTACTATGTGTTGCGTTTGTGATCAGCAAAATGTAAAAAGACGGATTACCCCTAACATTTTCCATAAATAACTAGAAACCAGGCTTCTGATCTACACACTACGCATAACACATTGCCTGTTTTGTAGGGCTCCTCAGAAGTGGCAGATAGAACAGCAAATCTGTATGTTCACATCATGCAGATAGATTTGTCTTTTGTCTCTATCTCTCTCTCTCTCTCTTTTAGAAAATTTACTTTACATGTTATTTTTTTTTAACTAATGTAAAAATGAAGAGTTACAGAAGATACAAGAATCAGACATGAGTTGTTGAATGATGCTTCCTTCTTCAATCCTAAGCTTCTTACTCTCTCTGTTCCAAAGATGAACAGCTAAGCTACGTTTACGTAAATGCATAAGTCTCTTCCTTGACCAATCTGTTTCTCTCTCACTCACAGACGCTCTGTAAAATCCACTGATTCTAGTCCAGTCCACCGGATAAAACGCAGACGGTGGAAGAACAGAGAATCCCAAATCCGAGGAAGAGGAAGAAACGTTGAATCTTGCAACCACTCTTGACACTAAGTATGGACCGTTGTGACCCCATTTGTTACCGTTGAAGGTTCTTGAGAACTCGTCGATGAAGCTTTTAAGCAATGGATGGTTCCTGTCGAAGATGAGCACCGCGTTGTTGAGCCTGCTCCATCTTCTTGTAACTGGATCAGCTGTTTGTGCACCGATCGCGTTGTGGAGATTTGTGAGAGGTTTGAGGATTATAACATCTGTGTCTAAGTAGATTCCGCCGAACTTGTAGAGCAAGACTAGTCTCAGAAGGTTTGAGAGGTTCTGCTCTAACGGAATCACTCCTGGACTGAACATTCGTCTCTTCAGTCTTTCAAACCATTTCTCTGCTGACGTGTCCTTGAAAATGTAAGTGAAGTCGGGTTTGATGGCAAGCAGTTTAAGCCCTTTCTCTGTGAAGGGTTTCAAGATTTGTGTTCCTCTCTCACAGTCAAGTGAGTTTGAGACCAGGATCAGACAGCTATTTGGGTGAGATTTGAAGAGACTCTCTATTGTGAACCGTTCTCTTTCACCAAAAGATTCTATGGAGGAGATCCAGATCATGAAGAACAGAGACTGGCATGAGGATTTGGACAAGAATGACTTGATCCTCGTCTTGAATATCTGTCTTGATTTGCCCTGTGGCTTCTTTTTCATCTCGGGTGTTAACTGGTTTCTTCTCTTATGTCTCCTCGTCCTTCTTTCTATCTTTTCCGGCGAAACGTTCTGCTTTTGTACGAACCCTAAAGAGGTTTCTTTCACCGCAAGCAACAATGAAGAATCTGGCTTAGACGATGATGTTGATGATAATGATGGATGATGATGATGAAGAAACTGGTGGTGGTGATCAGGTGTAAGAGTGGATTTAATTGGTGGGATTGGATCAAGATGGAGAGAGAAGACATATAAGCTGTTGTAGATTATGAGAAGCATGAGAAGAAGACCTAGAAGAGACAATGGAAGACAACAAACGAAAGAGACGATCAATCTTTTCAAGCTCTGCAGCAACACAACTTGTTCTGTTCTTGTGCTCTCTTCCATCTTTGTTCTCTTCAAACAAATATTGCAAAGACAGAGATTTGTTTTGAAAAAGACAAATATTACTTAGAAGTAGATTCATTTAATTATTTCAGTGGTATTATGTTGTAAATATTTAGCAAATGTAACAGTTAATTTTAAAGTGTACTTTTATTTTAATAAGATAGAATCACGAAGTGACGTCCAAAAAAAAGAATCATAAAAGTGATATTTCTGTCCATAAGGAGCCATATATGCATACACTCTCTTCTAATTAATTGCGTACATTTCACTTCTAAATAAAAATGTGGACATGTTCGGTTTTACAAAAAAAGAAATAGAATGAATTTTCTGAATGACTAGGATGTTTTAGATTTTTAGGCTCGCATCTTTTGGAATGTAAACCTTTCCCAACAAACTTGAACTTTTGATTTCTTGTGCTAAGATGAACTTTTGATTTCTTTTTGCTACGACGAAAAAGCTTTTCAGTCCACTAAAACCTCTTTACTAAACCTTCTTCTTTAAATAAGATGTTTACCAATCTTCTGGTGGATTGTGCTTTTCAGTGCACTTCCAAAAAGCTTGAAATTTTGTGAATCAGAGAAAGTGTTACAGAATAAAATGAAGGTGTTAGATTCGGTTATGAGATTGTGATATGGCATCTATCCATTGGTGGAAGAATATTTGTGTTGCTAACAAATAACAAGATTTGGTGTTATCACAACATATTGAAAACAAAGTATTGTATAACACTCGGATATATATATATATATATATATAAACAGCATGCTAGGGTTGAAATAGATTTTGAGAGAAAAGAAAAAGAATAGCTTTACTTGTGAGTGCAGCTGCTCACCTATTGTGTGTTTGGGGAGATTGAGAATTGGTCCGTCTCTAGTGTCTAACTGAAAATAATTCAGATTAAATAGATTTGAAAAGATTTTTAATAAATTTATAATATACAAAAAACGTGTTCTTGAATTAGTGTAAGAAATATTAGAATGAGTTATTTCTTTCAACTCATCAGTTTAGTTCTCGTTCCAACTTTTCATGAAATAACTGAATTTAGCTTATTTATTATATGAATTTTAATATATAAAAATATGAATTCAGATCATCTTAACAATAAGTTAAATAAGTTAGCAATTGATCTATTAAAATAAATATAATAATACTGTATCATAAAATATTATAAGAAATTTTAAAGCATTACCTAAAATCTAAATATTAAAATAATTTTAAAATGTGAAAGATAACCTATTTTGGAATCAGTGATTCTGTGGAACGATAACCTAATATGTGTTTATATATATAAAAAGATTCACATAAACTCTAATGTGATACTGTGTATTTTTCTTGCAAAAGGCTTAGATAATTAAAGAAGATAAGTTATATTTTACTTATGTTCGTTTATTATAGTTAAAATGTAAAATAAAATATTTTTGATTTATATAATATATAATTTTAGGTTTAAAAATATCAATCTCTTTGATATCTCATTCATTAAAACTCACTCATATAATTCGTTATATATAATTAAAAAACTCGTCGTGTATATATAATTTTTACTTTAAAAATATCGCATTGATATCTCATGTTCACTAAAACTCACTTTCATATAACTCGTGAGTTAAATTAAGTTCGAACATTAAATTTCTTTAATAAATGAGCCTAGAAATTCAGCTCATGAGTTCACGCTCTCATTTTACACCCCTAGAAAATGAAGCTTTGTTTTTCTGCCAATGTACTCACTCAGTTTGTAAATCATTTTCGATTTTGTACCACGGCTCTAGAAAACGCCCAATTATCGGTCTAATAACTGGTTCACGATCCGGTTTAGAGAAAACTGGGTGAGTGTGACGTGTGGAAGTAGCACTCTGGATGATTCTATGAGTCATCATAGCTCAAAGTGGACAAAAAACAATATTTTGTAACGTATCAGAGAATTTCCTCTTCAGTACTTTTACTTAGAGAAAGAGATCTTCTCTTTCAAGTTTCAAGTTTCAAGTTCTAGAGCTGTCTCCACCGATTTCATCCCCTTTAGCCATGGTAATTAAAAAAAAAAAACTATTTTCAGTCTTTTTTTTTCTTTTTTTGCCTACATATTTCACTGTTTCTCTGGATTCTCTGCTAATTCTGGATTGTGGTATGGCTTTTTCGTTGTCTAGGAATATCGACGGAAACAAAAGAAAACTGAAATGCATGCGATATGTTAGATAATTTGTAATTGATTTTTCGTTAGAGTTCATAATTAAAAAGAAATTAACAGTAGTTTCAAGTATGTGGTCAAAACCAAATAGATTTATGTAAAGCTTGCATGTGAAAGTTTCAATTTCAATTTGTTCATGATGATCTTGATAGCGTAGAAAATCAGGAATTTTAGCTTTAAAGGTCATAGGAGGAGGATATTGTTAAAGTTGAGTTGAATGTTAAAGTTTAACTGATCACAAAAATACTAGAACTTTTTATGTTCATTGATTTTAAAGTTTAGTTTTTAATAAGGTTGGAATAGAAGCAGATGGTGAAGATATTGTTTAGCAGTTTGACTTCCCTGGATCCATAGGAAAAAACGATAATTAAGCTTCTCTTAATGTATAATTGAGAATTTTAAGTTGTTCTTAAATGTTGTTTTATCATTAGATCATCCTTTTATGTTTTGCAATATCTCACAATCTTTAAGCTCTCTTGTGTTTTATTTGTTCACATAGGAGTTATCCCCAAAAGTGAAGAACATTTTGCTTCTTGATTCTGAAGGAAAGCGCATAGCGGCTAAGTACTACTCTGACGACTGGCCAACAAATACGGCTAAAGAAGCATACGAAAAAGCTGTCTTCTCAAAGACTAAGAAAACAAATGCTCGCACCGAAGGTAAGTATATTTTTTTCCTAGTGAATTATGTTTTGTATTTGTCTTGATTGATATTTCTTGATAATGCAGTGGAAGTAACGGCACTAGAGAACAACATCATTGTATACAAATTTGTGCAAGATCTTCATTTCTTTGTTACGGGAGGTGAAGAAGAAAACGAGCTCATCTTAGCCAGTGTGCTTCAAGGTCTCTTCGATGCAGTGAATCTCCTCCTCAGGTCTTGCTTTATCATAGCTTCAGTTCCCATATTACCTCAAGTTTTTAGAGTTTCCTTTCTTTCTAAACACAAAATTACAGAGGGAATGTTGACAAGAGAGAGGCATTGGACAATCTTGATCTCATCTTTCTATGCTTTGACGAAATAATAGATGGCGGGTATAAAACTTTGTCCTCCTTGCAACATTTCCGTTAGATAAATGAATCGTATCATAGGCTACTTTACTTGTATACTCTAAAATACTACTACTCTTATTATATCTGATCAGTATTGTCCTGGAGACGGATGCAAATGTGATAGCAGAAAAGGCAGGAATCAATAGCATTGACCCTAACGCTCTTCTATCCGAGCAGGTGTTTTCTTGTTCAAAATGTGATATTTTTCTTCTTAAAATTGGTACTATCAAGTGACAAATAACTAATGAACTTGTTACATTTCTATGTGTGTATGTTTTCGGTTTGGCTTCAGACGATAAGTCAGGCACTGGCGACTGCAAGAGAGCATTTGACAAGGTCACTTCTGAAATGATGTGCGTGTGTTACTTTCTGGTTGATGTTGGTTCGTTGTTATATAAGTATGAACTGAAAAACATGAATGTGTGCAAGTTTGATTGTCTCTGTTGGTTCACTCGTAGTTACAACGAATTAGATTTAAAAAATAAATCAATGTTTATATTTGTTTGTTTTATACAAAAGTAAATTACAAAACATAGATCTGGTGCAAAAAAAACCATTTTCATCTTTGATTTTACGCTGAGATACTATAACAAATTACTCTTTTTCTTGAACTTTCACTAGTTACTTATTAATATGACGTTTTATTATAGTTTAATTGTGCAATAAATAAAATAAAAATAAATCAATTATGAAAAAGTAATAGTGACAATTCCATTCTTGCAAATTATGATTGCAAATTATGATGTTATCTGTGTATATGGAGGATGACTGGAAAATGATATGTAGCTTTATATTTTTTGCTGTAGATTTGAAAATATTTAATGATTTATATATAAATTTTCTAAAGCCAAAAATAAATATTCTAGATTTTTTGCTTTCTACAACTAAAAATAAACAAAAAGGAAAGAAAAATCTATAGCTTTAAAAAATCTTGTATGATTAGTCAAATTTATACCTTAACAATAACTTGGACTATAGAAAGATTTTACAGCTGTTGACCAGAAAAAACGAGAAAAAAAATTGTAATTTCTAATGTAATTGTCAATCAACCTCATGAGGTGTAATTTCTCTATATCCATCTCCTATCCTCTCTTTAATGCAATCAACTTTATTTTTATTCCTAGACAGTTTAATGATAGACCAGACCTTGTAGCCAAACAAGCTCTATATCCTTTGAACAACATGTTTTAATCGTTTGAATGAAAAGTAATGTTTCACAAAAAAAAAAAACGACATGGTGCAAGCTGCACCTGAATATTTCACCAAAAGTATCTTTAGCAAAAAAACAGTTAGGTACGACGTTGAAGAATACTATGATCTATGCTAATGAGTTGAGAATCTTTAATTAGATGATGACAATTTGCAATATTTTTCTAATCCACTAATCGTTTATATTATTTAAGAAAAATAAAATCAACGAAATAATAATTCAAAAAAAAAAAGAAGAAGATTACGCAAAAATGTCGACATACTTGGCGTGTGCTTACCACATTCTAGAGAATTTATTACAAAATGTCTCTCTTCTCTCAATAAACCCGTTGCCGAAACTGCAAACTATGTCGACATTACTTGTTCCTTTCTCCAACTTAATACTTTTATTATTCTATAACTAAACTATCGAGATTCTCGTACTTACCTCCCCCCCACTCGTTCATGTTGTTGGATGTCTCCTAGATATTCTCTTACCCAAATCTCTTCACGTTCTTTTTCATGATCCAATGTTCTTTCGTCAATCTTAGATTCCCTTCTTTTTTTTTTTGAAAGAATCTTAGATTTCCCTTCTATCCTTCCAATTGCAATTTGTGTTATTAAAATTGAAAAAGAAAAACTGATTCTGGGTTTTATTGGTTAGGTTCTTTGGAACTTGTTTCCTCTCTCTCAGGTATTTCATCGTCAACAAAATCTCCATTGAAGTAATGATTCATACTTTTTTTTTTCTTCTCAATTTAAAGTCTCTGCATGTAATTTGAAGTTTTATTTGTGAAGATTTTCGCAATCTCACATTGATTTTTAAGCATATTACACGAACTTATCTGTTTAAAGATTCATACTTTTGTATTTTCAAAAAAAAAAAGATTCATACTTTTGTTCTGTTTTTTTTGTTTCTCTGTTATGTTTGGTTCTATTTTGTTCTGTTTTATCTGTTTAGAGATTAATACTTTTTGATAAAAAGAAAAGATTAATACTTTTGGTTTTGTCCTGTTCTGTTTTATCTGTTTAAAGATTAATAAGATTAATATTTTGTTCTGATATGTTTGGTTCTGTTCTGTACTAAAAATAAACAGCAAGAGAGTCCATTTTGCTGTTAGTTCCGGATACAATGGCTGCATCATCATCAAACATCCTCTGCAATGCCTCAGAGTCAGACCCTTGTCGTGACGATTCCGCTGCGTTTCTACTGAAACTAGTAGCCATCGCTTCGATCCTCTTGTCTGGTGCAGCAGGTGTATCTGTACCACTCATAGGCAGGAACCGCCGGTTCCTTCAAACCGACGGCAGCCTCTTTGTAACCGCTAAAGCCTTTGCAGCAGGTGTGATCCTCGCCACAGGGTTTGTTCACATGTTAGCCGGCGGCACGGAGGCTCTGAAGAACCCCTGCTTGCCGGAGTTCCCTTGGTCTAAGTTTCCTTTCCCGGGGTTCTTTGCGATGGTTGCTGCTTTGATCACTCTGCTTGTGGATTTCATGGGGACTCAGTACTATGAGAGGAAGCAAGAGAGGGAAGCTAGTACTGATGAACAGTCTCAGAGTATTGTTGTTCCCTTGGTTGCTGAAGGAGGGTGTAACGATGAGAAAGTGTTTGGAGAAGAAGATAGTGGTGGGATTCACATTGTTGGCATTCATGCTCATGCTGCTCACCATAGACATAGTCACTCTCAAGGTCATGGTTCTTGTGATGGACATAGTAAAATCGACATTGGTCATGGACATGAACATGGTGGTTTGGAGCTTGGAAGTGGAGCAAGGCATGTTGTTGTTTCTCAGGTACAAACTCTCTGTTTCTTGATTCTTGATTCTTGAATCTTGATTCTTGTACAGCTTCAAATGTCCAAAAATGAATCTGATCTTATTGTTATTGGTTAGGTTTTGGAGCTTGGGATCGTGTCACACTCCATTATCATCGGCATATCACTTGGAGTATCTCAATCTCCATGCACAATCCGGCCACTCATCGCAGCACTATCGTTCCACCAGTTCTTTGAAGGGTTTGCGCTCGGTGGATGCATCTCCCAAGCGCAGTTCAGGAACAAGTCAGCGACCATAATGGCATGCTTTTTCGCCCTCACCACACCGATAGGGATAGGGATTGGGACTGCAGTGGCGTCGTCTTTCAACTCTCACAGCGTTGGAGCGTTGGTCACGGAGGGTATCTTGGATTCTCTGTCGGCAGGGATACTTGTGTACATGGCTTTGGTGGATCTTATAGCTGCTGATTTCTTGAGTAAGAGGATGAGCTGTAACTTTAGGCTTCAGATTGTTTCTTATTTGATGTTGTTCCTTGGAGCTGGACTCATGTCTTCTCTTGCTATTTGGGCTTAGATTTTAAGTTTTTTTTTTTAAATTCTGTTACAAGCTAATAGACAAACAATGTGTACAGATTTAGTTTAGAATAATCAAAATCCCGGTTTGTGTTTTCTTGATTCGTTGAACTCGGGACTTCATTGGCAACCGCAGTTGATGTTGAGATTGGGGAATGCATTGTTTCAAATACAATATAGTATGTGATTATATACTTACTTCTGTATTAAACTGAAAATATCCCTTTTTGATCAAAAAGTATTCTTCTTTCAAGCTATTTTTTTTTGGCATCCAACACAAAACGATCTGAGGGCATTTTTAGTTTTATAGATACAAAAGGTAAACCAAGAGAGATGTTTAAAAAGTTCCAAAGCACAAAGGTGTTAAAATTGATTCTGTTTTTTTTATTCAATCTGAAAATTTTAAATATTCTTAACTTTATAAACTAAATACTAAACTAACTATTTAATTTAATTTAAAACTTTTATTTTATATAATATTATAGTTTTCACTAATTTTTAATACTATTTATTTAATTCTATGGAGCAAATTGAATATCCAACTAAAAGATAAATTTTAATCAGATATAGCTGACACTAAATAAATATGAACTTTTCATGAATCTACTTTGTAATCAAAACAAATATAAATCATAAAACTTCTGATTCAAAAAAAAAATAGAATAGATTACAAAACACCTTTATAATAATACCTATATATCCAAGTATTAATCATTTTTAAAAACATAGTCCTCATTTGTTTTGTTTTATAATTCTTTTTTTAATGAATGCATTAGATTTAACATTTTGGACGAAAATTTTAATTGTTAAATAAAATATGAACTTATATGTTGCTTATAAAATTTTTAAAATTTTAAATATATTATAATTTGGGTATTTTATAGTATGCAAAGTGTATATAATATAATACTAACTCACTGTTTTAAAAAAACTATTTCAAAAACTATATTTACAATTTTTATTTATTTTATTATTTAATAATGATCATTATAAATTTTAACATAAAAATAAATTATTATTTTGATTTATGGAATATGTTAATCATAAAATAATGTTTTATCATTAAATTCTATTTTAAAAATCTGTAACAATTTTTATATATAAAATTAAAATCTACTAATTTGAAAAGAGTCTGTCCAATGTTCAAAGATAATATTTGAGTTAAAAATAAAATAATTTATAAAATAAAAGGAAGATAATGTTAGATTTTCGTCAAAGGTACACCACTCAATAGTCTTCAAAGGAACTGTATTACTATTTCCAATGTTTAAAGATAACGTTTAGATTCTCATCAAAAGCTCTTCAGAATTTGCCTTACCATAAAGTTTAAAACAGTTATCTATTGATCTTACCAAAAGATGTTCCAAACCAAGAACAATTACAGCAGACAACAATAGATTATACTAAAGTAAACAACAAACTCAACTCAAAATGTAAAGACATGAATGATTACGAAACCATCAAAAGCAGCATGTTACGGAGCTTTTGTCTTAAACCATGTCTTCTTCTTTGTGGGTCTCAATGGTAACATCAGAAGTAGGATAAGCCGCACAAGTCAGGACAAACCCTTCAGCAATCTGGTCATCATCGAGGAAACTCTGGTCAGACTGGTCAACGGTACCAGACACAACTTTACCTGCGCAGCTCGAGCAAGAACCGGCACGGCAAGAGTAAGGCAAGTCGATCCCTGCTTCCTCCGCAGCGTCGAGGACGTAAACGTCGTCGTCGCACTCAACCTCTTGCTCTCCTTCTGGAGTGATGAACTTGACCTTGTATGTGGCCATGGCAGTGACGCGTCCGCCGCGTGCGGTTCCTGACTTGAGACCGAAGATGGTCTGAGTGTTGGCTAAGGGGAGGGAACGGAGGCTGATGGGAGATGTTTGACGGCGGATGAAGGATGTTCCGACGATGGCGCTTGAGAGAGCTGTGGAAGCCATTTCTTTTGTTTTTTTAGAGAATCTGAGGATTTTTCTTGGTTTCTCTGTGTGTTGTGTTATGGCTTGTGGAGATGGCATGGAGAGTGTGAAGGAGATTAAAAGGTGGGATTGCTGTGGAATCCTATCTTCCACGTGGCGTTTATTGTGTGGATTGATGGATTATCGTCTTTTTTGTTTTGGTGAATTGTGATTTCTTTCCTTTTTGTGTGTGATTGTGTTTGACACACTTTACACTATCTTGTTGAGGTGAGCTACGTGGTCTAACTTGGGACAACTCACACACTTCGGCGAACCGAACCGATTTATTTGGATTTTGGTTTAGGTCCGGTTATAAGTTCTGAACCAAACAGTAGATTTTACAAAAAAAAAAGTTAACAGTTTACTAGTTTAGTAGTCAATTTACTTGTTTTTCATTAAAAGATTCATACCGACTTATATAAAATTAAACCAGAGTTATATATAAAGTTTGTAATCAAAACTTAACCAAACTAATAAACTTGATTTTAATTAAATTAAACAGTAATCAAAACAGAAAGAGTAAGTTACATAAAAAGACACATTGTGACTTTTCTTTTCACTAAAGAACACATTGTTTAGTTGACACACTTTGTGTGGACAGCTGTCTTATTTTGGACATAAATGACTTTGCTTTTGTGCAAGTGAAAGAACGTTTGTTTTAGGTAAGCAACGATCAGCTAACTAAGTTTGCTTTTTGTTGCAATCAATGCAATAGTTATTACGAGAAAATGTTAGGTATATTGGTTTATGTGAGTTGTTTTTAGGCGTAGGATTTTTTTCACAACAAAAAAATCTAACGGTTGTGAAATGAGTAGTTATAAGTAGATTGTCCAATTAATCTGTTCATTTTTTATTCATTTTTGAGATATGATTTAGATTATTTTGTTTCTTAAGTGCAGATGGATGAGATGTATATAACTGGTGATATGTACATAATGAGTATGTGGTTCCAGAGGTAAATGTGTTGTAGACAAGAAAAAGATGCATGGACGGAAGATGTGTGGTTGAGCGATGCGTGGATGGGAGACGCGTGGACATGAGATGCATGGACGGGAGACGTGTAGAGCCACTTACACCACCGTTTCCTCCACCATTTCCTCCACTCGAGTAGCCACCTCCACCAACCACAACCATTGTATCCACATTCACGTCTTCCACCATTGTCTCCATAACCACCACCGTCTCTCGCTGCAGTATCCACCACTGTATCCACCACCATCTCCTCCACTCAAGTAGCCACTTCCACCAACCACCACCATTGTATCCACATTCACGGCTTCCACCACCGCCTCTCACTGCGATATCCACTGCTTCCTCCACTGCATCCACCTCCATCTCCTCCACTCAAGTAGCCACCTTCACCAATCACCACCACTGTATCCATGCTCACGTCTTCCACCTTTGCCTCCATAACCACCACCGCCTCCATTGCGATATCCACCGCTTTCTCAACCACGACCTCTATCGCAACCGCCATCGTTTCCACGGGGCTGAGCTTTGTTATAGTGGAGATTGAGATTGAGGAATAAAGATCGAGATTCCGAGATCGAGAAATAGATATTGAGATCGAGAAGTAGAGATTGAGATTCTGAGGTCGGGATATAGATATCGAGAAAGGAGAAAGGGGAAAGTGAGAAAAGGTATTAGGGATAGTTTCTGATGGAGAAGATTAGGGTTCAATCTCTTTAACATCTCATGTCTGAGTTTGATATATGGATCTAGAAGATGTGAAGGGATAAAGTGAGAAAGGGTATTAGGGATAGTTTCTGATGGAGAAGATTAGGGTTCAATCTCTTTAACATCTCATGTCTGAGTTTGATATATGGATCTCGAAGATGTGAAGGGATAAAGAGTTTTCACGATTTTGTATAAAGTGAAGAGATAAAATTTGATTATTAGTTAGAGAAAAAAAATATTTTATTTGTTTTAAAAGGTAAATAAGTAGATCAATTTGATTAGTTAGAAGAAAAGGTAACGAGATGCATCATCTCTCTTAGTTTAGTTGGAGGTTATCTCGGTAAATTTGCAATGAAAAAGTGTGTTAAAGACTCAATGTGTCTTTTAGTGAAATTAGAAATTCAACTTGTGTCTCCAAACGTAAATTTCTCAAACAGAAATCACTAAATTTCGGTTCATTTTTGGATTTGAACAAAACTTTTAATAAGAAAATATTCCGGTTATTCAGTTTTTGAGTATTTACAAATGATAATTTAAAATTATTTGACTATTTTAAAACTAGATATAGTTAATATTTATAAATAGATAAACTATATTATATCCAAATACCCACTAGGATAATTAAAAGACTCTAAACTCAAACTCAAACTCAAACTGAACATGATCTTCGGTTCTTAATAAATGTGCGGAAGCCTAAACAAGAGTATCTTTGAGAGTCCTAAACTAAAGAAAAGTTGATTATATTTTACCAGAAAGGGGAGAAAAAGCCTCACCCTAGCAAAAAAAAGTAGAATATAAATTGGATCCTCAAATCACTACACAACCTCTTCCATTCATTTCAGACTTTCCCTTGTTTTGTAATAATCTAAACCCGTAAGACGCTTCTTTCTAACAGACTTTAATAACTGCCACCCAGAACATTCATCTTTCCCGCTTTTCCTTTACGCTTTTGATTCACTAAATCTCTCTAGTCGCACTTGATGTTTCTGTAGATCCTCCTAACAAACAGATTCGATCCTAAGAACCCAACAGCTCCTGCACATTCATTTACCCAAACAATCTTCATACCAAAACCAAATGCCACTTTTCAAACTGAGACCAGAGAGTGAATTAAAAGAAAAAACTAACCGCAAAGGATTCCGAGGCCAAGACAGAACATCAAGGTGTATCCGAAGTAGAAGCTGGTCTGGAAAAACCCAAACATCTTGGTCTTTACGTAGTAGTAATAGATGGAGTATAAGTAGACATAAACCGCGGTCGAAGCAGCTGAGAAGAACGAAGTCCATTGCCAGTGATAGTTTTCCGCGTTCAGTAAGAAGTATGTTCCCACGATCGTCACACAGACCGTCACCACCACAAGAATCAAAAACACCAGTAGCATGAACCCGTACACATAGTATACCTGTCATTAGACCCAAATGTAGGTAAGTTTTTCTCTTTTTTTATTGTTGTAAGTTCTAAGAGATCTTTTTACCTTGTAGTTCCAGAAGGATGTGAAGACGAAGTACATTTCAATGAAGATGCTGCCAAAGGGTAAGAGACCTCCCATAAGAGAGATTACTGATGGAGTCAAGTACCACTTTTTCTCAGGGATTGGACGTGGGATTGTCTTTACACGGCACGGGTTGTTAGGAGCCCCACTCCAGTTTCTACCAACGACTGTCCCCAGGAGGGCGAGAGGGAACGAAATGAAACCCCAGATTACGAACACAACCACCAATGTTCCAAAGGGAATAGCGGCAAGAGATCCGTAGAATATGGCGATTGTGTTTAGGATGAATCCGATCCCAAAGCACAAGAATGGGAAGAGGGAAGCCGTGAGGATCATGCACTTGATCCAATGTTTTCCTGAACAAAAGCGGTATGAAGAGAAATTTTAGAATGAGTCGAAGGAAGGTATATTACTGGAGAGCTTGCTTGCTGCTTTAACAAAGAAGGATATAACATGAGACATACCCCCACTTCTTGAGTACATTCCACCGCTCACATAACCAGAGATAAATGACGTTAGAGCATAGCAAACTATGAAAGTTGTGACGATCGCTCCTCTCCTGAATAAGATTAAACCATAATACGAAATTTTCATTGCAAGAATGGAATTCAGACAAAAGCCAAAGTCTTATACCCTAAGAAATAACAGCATGAGAAGTTGATTGAAAGAAAAAGAGTGTAATACATACCCAACATAAAGTGTCCCAATGATTGCCATTAAGATGACAAGAAGAACAAGCAAAGCCAACTGTGCACCTGTACCAACAACAGCTGAGAGAAGAACCAGACCACGTGGTGGTCGGAACACATCTCCGTGCACGAGTTTCCATCCGGATTCGTCATTTACATCCCGTTCCTGTTCTCAATATATACCAATTGTCAGAAGTTGCTTCACACTCTTGCACTAACGATGAAGATAAAATTGGCAACATTGTAGTAACACTAAGAGAACTTCTGCAGCTATTATTCCAGATAAGAGATTGAGGAAACATCACCAGGCTCTCCAGGTCGTCATCTTCTCGAGCATATTTGGCATAATCATTTCTGAGAGTCCTCATTAATATCATTGAGACCAAACCAGTGAGGAAGATAACCATCATGAACGAGTTAAAGATGGAGAACCAATGGATCTGCATGATTAACAAATCCATTAAACGAGCATTAGGTGTAATAGGTCAAGTAAATGAAATAATGTCAGATAGCAGAAGAATGAAAACAGTAAAACATAACATGCCATGATTTACCTGGTGTTCGAAGAACGGATAGTCTAGATAAACATCAAAACGACGAGCAAATGTGATATCGGTTGGGATCCAATTCACAGAATATGTCAAATCCACCGTCCTCCCTGCTTCTAAAGGCATTGGGTTGTCTTGTGTGAGATTCACATGAATAATCTATGCAAATAACAAACAAACAAAAAATCAGATCGCAGAAAAGTTCAAATGGGATCACTAATACTGCTTAATGGCAAAGAAACAACCCACCTGGTCTTTGTTGTACTTGACATTAATACTCTTATGAGTATAAAGAACATGCTTGCCGTTTTCACCATTTTTTCCAGGTGCCAACTCGCCCACAAAGCCTATAACAACAATGAGACAGTTAAAGTTTATGTCAACAACTAAAATCGAGATTTTGGTTGTTCAAAGTGAATATAAGACAAAAAATCATACCCCACAAAGGCAGATCATCTGAACTTGCATCCACGTACGCCATAAACATCAATTGTGACAAAAAAAAAAGAGGTAAGACAAAAGATTCGCAAACTAAGGACGTTAAAATCAAACCAGAATACTGGATATATGATGATACCGTAGCCCTAGCTCATTTTAAACAAATGTTCATTGCAGACCAAGTTAGGGGAAATCTTATACAACCGAGTGAATCAACTTTTTATCTTTGATATTTTCTTAATCAGTAAAATTGTACAAGTAAATGTGATACATACCCATAAATAATTCAAACCAGTAGCTATTTTCGATGGCATCTTTGAAATGCTTGACCTTAGCTTCATCAAGTTCCAAATGACAGATCACGCTTCTGTCAACATTTTCTGGAAGTAAAAAAAAAAAAGACAAGAAGGAAATATAAATGTTGTGCAATCAAGAAAACAATTTTGAAACCAAAAAAAAAAAAAAAAAACTAACGTACTCAAGAACTTTATGTCAATCTGGCTGTCGATGAGCTCATTTCCACCAAGAACCTCACCAAGACCACCCCATTTGTGAATGCTGTTTTCATTTTTGCGGCAAAACGGGAGGCTATAGTAGTTATATGTCTCTTGTGGATTGTTATATGGGCCTACTTTGTTCACCCACAGAGTTACCTGCTCATCAGCTTGATACTGGAAAAAAAATAATTATGACAAAAAACAAAAACAAGTTAGACCTACTGGACTTTACCAACTCAATTAAACGAAAATTAGAAACCATATCAATATCCTCATAATGCTGGTAAAAACAATAAACCTACAAGACAGTGTAGAACGAGCCTCCCGAAACAACAGATCCAAGCCAAAAAAAAACAAAAAAAAAACAAACATGCAGCAGGAGGAGCGAGATCTACGAGCAAAGAGCTCAAATCGAGCTACAAGCTAAGAGAGAAAGACAAATCTAACCTTGTGATCTGACTCGGAGGCCGAAGCCGGGGAGAGAATAAGGAAGACGCATGCGACGGCGGAGTAAATGGAGAAGAGATATTTGACGGCGGAGGAGGAGGACGTCATATCGGAACCCGGCGGAGGCTCAGATCTGAGATGGAGAGTCTGATGTGTTACCCAATTTTATTTTCGTTTTCAATAAAATTTGATCTTCGATTCGAAACAAAATTGCCTCAAAAGTATTTACAATAAAAGCCCAAATAGTTCGATATTTACTAAAATGAATATCACAAACCTAGATATCTACGAAATTAATTCATAAATTTTGGTATCTCCCAAAATTAGGGCCAATCAATATGGTAAAACCAAACCGAAAACAATATGGTTTAGTTTTGTTATATACCATATAAACCGATTTTATGCTCTATGATTTGGATATGATTTGGTTTATAACTGATTAAACGGAATAAAACCGATTAACAATAGAAACATTTGTTTCGTAAATATGGTTTAGTTTTGTTATATACCATATAAACATTTTCTAAAGATTTCGGAGTAGTCTAGCGGATTGTGTCCGTTAAGTGGGCGAGCAAAGTTAGACTTGTAATATTTGAATAGAAAACTTTGGGTTGAACCAAACTTGTAATTGAAACTGAATTCTGATCTAACCGGTTAATTTTTATTTTAAAGTATCGACTGTTAAACAAATATAGCCATATGCTATTGGGGTTTTGACTGAGTTTAACAAAACCATGCTTGACTTTAGAACTCAAGATCCTCCTCCTCAGTCCTTATGATGGGGACATATTGGGTTTAGTATTCGCGTGTGACCCTTTTTAACATTTAAATTTAAAACGATCTATATAACAAAATGAATATCATGATTTTGATTACTGAATCATGTTAAAACATGATGACTTAGTGAACAATATTATTACATAAGATCTTGATATAGTTAATATTAAATAACTATTTTATAAATATTTTAAAACTTCAACAAGTAGGGTAAGGTACACCACATTTCGTGAAGACAATTTTAGCATTTTTAATAAATTGACCAAATAACGGATTTTGTAAGTAACCACATATACACGACTGTTGTTCTTTCAGCTTTCCGCAACATTCTGCTGATGGCGGATTAAAAATAAATGCTGGTTCGAAACATGAGATAAGTTGTGTTATGTCACATGCCACTTTTATCTCTTCTTCCACGGCTGCACTGGTCAGACCCAAAGACGACACCAGGGCTATGACAAGTGCGATGCATATTGCTCCTATTAACTTCATGTTTTATAACTTTAGTGAATTTTTTTAAACTAGTTCTAATTAATTTTTCTCAAAATTGTTGGAGATGTTGATTTTAAGGTTTTGATGGTGAAGCTATTATATAGATGAGACTGGAATAAAGTTTGCAATAGTAGGCTGCATTTTAGGTAGTGTATTTTGTCCTTTTTGATAATTGATTAGATATTAGATATTAACAACAGCTAAGAACCAGATTTGGTCAAAAGAACAGCTAAGAATCAGATTTGGTCTAAAGATCAACTAAGATCACAAATTCTTATTAGAAGCTAAAAATAAAAGGTAAATTTCCCATAATTTATAGGATATTGACATATGTATACACATATTTACATAATCTTAAACGTTAGCAGTTTCTAGATATTAATTAAAAATGTTTAATTGAGGTAAAATGTAATGTATCTTATATATTATGAAATTAAAACCATCAATGCACATGAATATATTAGATTTGCGATACTATTTTCATAGAAATTTATATGAAAAATGAACTATAATGATAATGTTGAAATATTACTTATAGATATTTTTTTAGAAATTTCTTATTTTAAATATATACATATCAAGAGATTTTGTTCACAAATAGAAAAGAAATCCACTAGATATTATTTGCAAAGTGATTTGATATATGTTCTTTTTACAATCATTTTTACTAAAAGTTATGACATAATATACTATAAATGATGGCATAGTTTATAAATATGCATAGATAATTACATAGAATATGATAATAATTCATATATCATCATTAAAATAAATATACTTAAATACAATACTAAATAATATAAAGATGGAAATATAAACTTTCTTGCGAAATCAGCCGGAGACGAAGAGAGAAGACACGCCTCCGGCTCAGATCCGGTCGAGAGCGTTTTGTGAACCAAAAATAAAAATAAAAAATTAAAAGGCTTTTTTTTTGGACAGTGGGATATGGCTGTGTATCTTATAGATGAGCCTGAATTTTTTGGGCTTTCATTTTATTTCCGCTTGACAAAATTCTTGCTCACAAGAATTGGTATGCAAAGAAAATAACTATGCTCTAGATAATATTTTATATATTATTATTAATAAACTTATCAAAATAACGAGATAAAGTAATTAAAGTCTATGTCGCATTTTCCTTCAAAAACAAAAGAATCCCTAGTTTGTTAGGTTCGGCGGCCGGTTGCGCAAGAACCACCGTTGGAGCCTCCTCCTCTTCCCTTCCTTTTTTCTCTATCCATCTCTCTCCTCCTTGCCATCGAAATGTTAGGATTTGTGGTTGGAGTCTCACCGGCGGTCCTCTAATTCTGTTCCGGAAAGTCTTAGATTCGTGGTCAGTTGCCTCTTTTCTGGAGACTCAGCGAGGTTGTGCGAGTTCGTGGGTGGCTAGAGTCGATTTTTAGAGTGAGATCTCGGTGGATCTACTTTTCTCTCTTTAGACATGTTCGTCGTTCTCGGAGCTTGAGGCGCGTGAGGTTGTGACTTACTCTCTTCACCTGTTTTATAGAGTTAGAAATTTACAAATTAACATTTTTTGAAATTTATGTTTTAATATCATAGATTTTTCATTAAATATGAAAATATTAATAAATCTCATCAAAATATATTAAGTCTTAACAAATGTAATTATAATTCCATATTGAATGTATAATCATGTAAAATGTATATACATATAAATTATTAAATATTTTTTTTTTTAAATGGGGACATATATTTGCATAAAATTTATACAACTTTATCTTATTATTCATAGATTTATGTCATATTTTAAACCGGTCAATCTTATGTCCGGAAAAATAAAATTATTTTACTAATTTTATTGATATTTTATCTATATTTTTATACTCTATGTTATCATAATCCCTATAAAATATTTTTAAAAAATTTGATAACATAATCCCAATTTACACTTCACCAGAAAATAAAAATTATTTATGTACATGTAAAATTATTCATTATTTAAAAATTCAAAGGAATAGAAATCATGATTTACCTTGACTTTAAAACTAATAAATAAATGATCATCTTTTTTTGATCGAAAAAAATAAATAAATGATCATCTATACTATTAAAGTAGTTGTGTTCTATTTAACATACAAATATAGAAATATAACATCTATACAACCCAAACGTACATAGTTTCAGATAATATTATACGAAAAGTTACGATATGCACGTTTCGGAAGTGCAAATCAAAATCTAGTTATAATATTAAACCACCATTAAGATATAAAGAAAATAGAGACGTTATATCTGAAAATTTTCTACGCATTCGAAAATTAAATTTCTTTTCGTTGTCTGTAAGGGGGAGAGAGAGAGAGAGAGAGAAAGCTATTAACGAGATCCGCCCGCCATTCGAAAACCATAGAGTAACCAACCTCGTGCTCTTTCTCCTCTCGCCGCCTCGAGATCTCACCGGAAGAGTTTCGCCGCAGAAAGCAAGAGAATCTTATCGATTTGAAGAAAAAAAAATGTAAGTCTCAGCTTCCCGTTTCCCACTCAATTCCTAGGGCTTTACTTTCGCTCTTTTTTTTTCTCACACCGATTTTGATCTGCTTGCGATTACTATTACTGCTTAGGATAAGTTGTGTGAAGAGAATCTCCGTTAGTCATAGCGAATCGCTCTGAGAACTTGTTAGCTTCTGCACGACGTTCGTATTGGTTTGATCCTTTGTTAATCGAAAGAGGAATCGAATCATATGCGGATTACGATATCTAATCGCGAGATTCGTTCTAGTGTCGATTGTATTTTGTCAAAGTGGTTTTGAATCAGCTTGCGATTGTGATTGCTGCTCATAAGTTGCGTAAAAGAGAATCTTCGTTAGTCATCGCTTTGAGAACTTGTTTATGTTCGTATTGCTTAATCCTTTCTTCATTGAAAGATAGAACCATATGCAGATTATGATCTCAAACGCGAGATTCGCTCTAATACTATCGTATATGTCAAAAGTAAATAGTGTGATTACAGCTTAAGTTGGGAACAATTGTATCAGTTTCTGCTGCATTATCATCAGCTTCACTAATCAGTAATCCCATTTCTTTGCTCTCAAGTGCACTAGAAATGGTGTTGGTAACAAGGGAAGATAGACTTGCTGGAGCTCTTCCGCATGTTCAACCTATGATCGCTGCTAATAAAATGTGGTAATATTGATCTTTCCTCTGCACTTTTTGTTTTTTGTTTTTTTTTGTTTTTGTAGATAACTGTTTTCCGGATCTTTGGTTTTAATTTTCTTGATTGATCTTGATGAATGCAGTGGGAGCCATCTCCATGAAGCTGAAAAATCCAGAGTTCACTTACCTCAAACGAATTGGTCGAAACATGCCAACGTTTTTGAGTGTATACCGTCCTCAAATAACTTTCTAAGCTCCAATATTCTTTACTCTCTAGAAAGTCAAAAGCCTAGAAGAAATAGAGGAACGGCTTCAAGGTAATTGCAATATTTTCTTTCCTTTTCGTATCACTGGGTGGGTCCTGTTCTGTCACTTGTTTGGTTACTATTGAGGATCACCTACAACTAATTGCACTATTCCTGTGACTCTTGTTTTTCCCAGCATAATGTGAATCTTTGTGTCATCACTTGTTCTCATTCTGCATATAGGTAGCTCAGGCTATATGAAATCATGTCATATCTATGGATCCGTTCTTCAGTGACCTCCAACACCCCTAATGAAAACTGAGCTAGATGTCCATGATTACGTCTTTTGATGGAAACTCTAGTTAGTCTTATATAGCTGAAGTGATCTGAAGAACTTGTTCCTGCCTCTCTTTCTAGGCCAATTTACAACATCATCCCTGTAGATGTGCAGACTTTGGCGCACCAACATATTTCAAAGGTACAACAATAGGGAAACTTGTGATGGTAATAGAATTTTTTTTACTGATCCAAACCCCTCAGCATGTATCTGAGTAAACACTTAGGTCGCTGTAGCTACTGGATTCTGTTTTCCAATTGATCTTCCCCTGGCAGGGAAGCCTCTTATCATTCATTAACATATTACTTACCCTGTTATTCTATGCTGCCAGGCTTGGTGTGCTCTTACGAATCTCTCAATAAATAATACATACCTGAGACCTGGCATCACTCCTGCAATTGATTATATCAACACTAATTGCTCATTTTCTACGGGAGGAAGATCCACTGCTAAAGTTACATCCAACACGGATGGATCTTTCTATGCACACAATCATCAAGAGGATAGTCAAAAGAGTATAAGAGGAACTGCAACATCTTTTGACCGTTTCTCCTCCTCTTCCCCAGGTGATGGTAAATTAACTTCTGGCAAGGTTCCATGGGTAAATAACGAGGTTAGAGATTCAGTAACCAGTTGTATAAATGGTATTATGGAGGTACCACCAATTAGAAACTTCGCACACCCAGCTAGACAGGTGGAAGTTATTGAGATTGACGATGATGACATGCTCGAGGTAACATTCTTGATGCTACCTGTGCCGAATTGAAAAATTAGAAATTCCAACATGTGCTTACTTTGGAGCGCAGAGTATTGACGTAGAGAAAATTATTATGGAACACTACCATTCAACGTGTACCCATCAACCATCTGTTAATATATTTGCTTCCAGAGGAAACGAAGAGCCCTGCTTGCCTCCTGAGTTATGTTCCAACTGTAGTCATGGAGTAAAGGTGTGGCTGCCATTTCTCCCACTTTCTTAATGGTTATTTCACAAAACCAATTGGTTTTCTCATCTTGTTTGCTTTAATATCAACACAGCTAGGGCTCTGTCTTCAAGCTTCCAGCCATGTGGAACAAATGAAGGACGCGCTGCTTGCAGTATCAAATGAACTACTTGACGATTCTACAAACCTGAGCCCTGGTCATTTTGAACAGCTTTGCCAAGAGAGGTTTGCATTCTAATCAGTTATATTCCCTTTTTAGTTGCTTTGTTGTATTCAGAAGATAATATGAAGCTAATACAGCGAGAAGAAATTAGCTTATAGAGAAAATGATAACGTTTCTGTTTTTTATTGCATCAAAATTGTTTGTAGGTTACTGTTGAAAAAGCAAATTCAGCAGCTTGAGATCCTTATCCAAGATAAAGAAAGGAAAAACTCTGAGTGTTTGGCATCTAGGCGTACTCATAATATTCAGTATGAGACACCTCAAACAACAAATCATAAGGCGGATTATGCGCAGGCAGAATCTCGAGCTCATGTAAAAGAACAAGGCAGATATGTAAGTGATAACTGGAATATGCCACGAGACTATTTATGTTCTGAGGATAGGTCTGGTCTTTCATCTGGTCCTATAGAGAGGGAACGATGTGTTCCTGATATTATAGATATCACTTATACTGATGGTTCAAATGACAAAAAGTGGAGCAGTCGTGACTTTCCTTGGACTAAAAATCTGGAGGTGATTGATTGATTATCAGTCTTTAGCTGTTCTTTTATTTACTTCGCTCACATGTACTCATGTGCTCCACTGCAATGGTTAGGTTAATAACAAAAGAGTATTTGGAAACCACTCGTTTCGACCTAACCAAAGAGAGATCATTAATGCGACAATGAGTGGTTGTGATGTTTTTGTTTTGATGCCAACGGGAGGAGGGAAAAGCTTGACATATCAGGTAATTACATCGTAATTGTTACTTTTATATGCCGTTGTTATCCTAGAATCTATTTGTTGCTTTTATTCTATAACAAAGAGATGACAGTTTTCAAGTTGTGTTATACAGTGAAAATGTGTTTGCCCTGGTGGAGGATATACGTCAGTGTTAGAAGAGTTGCTCTGTGTTTAGGACCCTCTAAACTCCTTCGTAACATATTTTTCTCTGCAGCTCCCCGCTCTGATCTGTGCAGGAATAACATTAGTCATTTCTCCACTTGTTTCACTCATTCAAGACCAGATAATGAACTTATTACAGGTGACCTGGAGATGTTGTTTCTGCCTTCTATTTCATTAATATGTTGTACTCAGAAATTATGTCCCAATTTACACTTTGGTTTCTGAATCATGGTTACAGGCCAATATACATGCCGCTTCCTTAAGTGCTGGAATGGATTGGACCGAACAACTAGAGATACTTCGGGAGCTGAGCTCAGAGAATTCTAAATACAGGCTACTGTATGTCACACCGGAAAAAGTGGCAAAGTGAGTCATTATTTTCTTCTGTTGTTGCTTCTGAAAAAAATTAAAGTATTTGAAAATCCCACAGCGGATAGGACTATAGGAGTGACCTAAGAGCATCCAAACGTACAAAGCTAGCTTTCATAGCGAGTATAACCTAAGAGTGTGATTTATTTGGGTCCAACTTCTATCAGATTTCCTCTTGTTATTTGTTGTGGACTATATTAGCTGGTGATGAAATTTATAATTAGACACTTGCAATAGTTTTCGATAGATTTGGACCACAGTCTTACCTCTTATAATTGTGAAAGATACTACCAGTAACCATCCAGCTGAGAAGCTTCTCTTTCTTGACTGCAGAAGTGATTCCCTTTTGAGGCACCTTGAAAGCTTAAACTCCCACAGTTTGCTTGCTCGATTTGTTATTGATGAAGCTCATTGTGTGAGTCAGTGGGGGCATGACTTTCGACCAGATTACCAGGTTAGCCATCTTAAAGCTTGAGACAGACACTCCTTTTACATTTCTGTTTTTAAGAAATATAACCTTCCTATTTTTACTCCAAAAACAATGCTTAAATAAGCAGGGACTTGGTGTTCTGAAGAAGAAGTTTCCTAAAATTCCCATGTTGGCTTTGACGGCTACTGCAACAGCCAGCGTAAAAGAAGATGTTGTGCAAGCTCTTGGCCTGGTTAACCCTGTTGTGTTCAGGCAAAGTTTTAATCGCCCAAATCTGTGGTAATGTACTGAAATAGCTTAAGCGATTCTGTTTTCAGAATGCTGCTTACCCAAAAAAATTATGCAGGTACTCTGTGGTTCCCAAGACAAATAAGTGCTTGGAAGATATTGACCAGTTTATCAAGAAAAACCATTTTGATGAGTGTGGCATCATTTACTGTCTTTCTAGAATGGACTGCGAAAAAGTCACTGAAACGTTGCGGGTTGGTTGTTTGTTTGCTTTCCTCGTATCACTTATTTGGAGCGTAATGCGTGTATTATTTTCCAATTTGGAAATGCATATTATTTACAGAAGTTTGGACACAAAGCAGCCTTCTACCATGGTAGTATGGATCCTGGTAAACGTGCGTTTGTACAGAAAAAATGGAGCAAAGATGAAATCAATATAATATGTGCTACGGTGGCATTTGGAATGGGTAATGAATGGTCTCTGCTATAGCCACTTAGGTTGATTGAAGTTTGCTGCTTGCTAATGTTTGGTATTTCAGGAATAAATAAGCCTGATGTTCGCTTTGTAATTCATCACTCTCTCCCTAAGTCCATAGAAGGCTATTATCAGGTGTTTTACTGAACATTTGATTATGAATATTCAATTGAGAATAAGCTAGTAACACCTAGAAACTCACTTAAGCTAATTTTGTTTCATGCAAGGAATGTGGTCGTGCTGGTAGGGACGGCCAGAGGTCATCATGTGTTTTGTATTACTGTTATAGTGATTATGTAAGTTGTTTCATCTGAAACTTTATCTAGTTACTACTCTAAACGAATATCTATGCTCTTGGTCATGTTTGTGATTACATAATATACTTTGCAGATTCGAGTGAAGCATATGGTTAGCCAAGGAGGACCTGGCCAAAGCACCATGACAACGGGATACAATCGTATAGCCAGTTCAGGGAGGACACTGGAATCGAATACGGACAATCTTCTCCGCATGGTAATTATTGGCAAGATTCCTTGTCTTTGCTTACAAAGTTCTAAATCTACTCGCTGAGATACATTTCAAAATTTTGCTGCTTCAGGTTAGTTACTGTGAAAATGAGGTGGACTGTCGACGTTTCTTGCAGTTAGTTCATTTGGGAGAAAATTTTGATTCGACGAACTGCAAAAACACATGTGATAATTGCTCCAGCAGCAAAACTTTGATTGACAAAGATGTAACTTTAATTGCAAGGCAACTGGTACAGGAATCATCTGATTAAGTTCACCATGTACTTTACTTGCTGGATGTTGTATGAGTGACGTACCACAATCTTTGGTTGCTGGATAGGTTGAACTGGTGAAGCTAACAGGAGAAAGGTTTTCTTCAGCTCATATTGTTGAACTCTACAGGGGATCCTTAAACCAGACGGTATGCACAACTAAAAGTACATTTATTTTCCTTCTATTACCAGAACCTGTTATTTCGAACCATTTCTGTATCATAAACCATGTTAACTCGGTTTTCCTAACGCCCATGAATCCTATCAGTGTCACTGAACTGCTTGCAAGTAATTGTTTTTTTTGGCTTATAGGTCAAGAAACACAGACATGAGACTTTGCACCTCCACGGAGCAGGAAAGCATTTATCTAAAAGTGAAGCCTCTCGTATCTTGCACCATCTTGTGACAAAAGACATTCTCGCAGAGTATGTTAAAAAGAGTGAACTGTATGGATCTGTATCGTCGTTGCTGAAGGTACAAATAATTCAATTTTTCGCTTTTATTCTCTGGTTGATGTCATAAAAAGTTAATCTTTGTGAATATCTATCATTGTCACTGTACTTTTTCTGTGTACTCTGTCTATAAACGTAACATCCGTTTATATATCTTTTCTATATAGGTGAATAGATCAAAGGCTGACTCAATCTTATCTGGAGGCCAGACTCTAAATATGAGGTATACTGACTTCACACTTGAAATTTATCTTTCTGTAACGCTCTTATGTAATACTTGCAACTAAAGTTAGGCAGTAGCTCAAACATAAGGAAATAATTTTGGACCTATGTAAAACTGAAATGCCACACAATCTGAGTTAATTTTGGAGCTAACTAAAATGCCACAATCTGAGTTAATTTGGGAGCTATGTACTTTAGTTGCTTGTCTGCTCTTACTGAAATGCCATCGTTGCTACCTATTGTCAGGGGTTACCTGCCAGTTAAAGGTTGATAATCGTTAGTTTTAATTGAGATTTTTGAATATAATGTTGCAGGTTTCCTTCAGCTGTAAAAGTAGTAAAGCCGAGCAAAAACGGACCAACCCCAGCAAGAGTTGCACTAAAGCAAACTACTCTTCCAATGGCACCTGCTCCCCCACAAGACTCGGTATATCTTCTTGTATCCTTCTCTTCCTTACCACCACCTTCTTTGTATCCATTTGGTTGATGATGGTGCATTTGTATCAATGCTGGCTAGGTTCTCTCTGACACCTTGTTCAAAGCCTTGAAAAAGCTTCGTAGTGATATTGTCAAGGAATCCTCAGATGCAGTAATGTCATACCATATATTTGGGTATGTTCAAAACTTTCCTGTCTCTTTCTCAGAGGTCATAAGTAAATATAAACGCTCCATTGTGTGTGTGTTTGTAGCAATCCGACGCTTCAACAGATAAGTAAACGACTTCCCAGAACCAAAGAGGAACTTCTTGATATCCATGGTCTTGGAAAGTAAGTATCTATAAACTCTACTTTATCATAAGGGGAAAAGGTGATGTTTATCTTTTGAAACTCTTAAAACAGAGCCAAGGTGAGCAAGTACGGGGATCGTTTACTGGAAACTATAGAATCAACCATCAACGACCACTACGGAACCAATAAGAATGAGGGTACGGGGTCAGGGAAGAGGAGAAGAGACGAAAACACTGATCCAGTTGTAGTAGACAATGATGATGATGATGATCCTGATTGGACTCCTAGCCAACAGTCGAAGAAAAAGGCTTACGCAGTTCACGGCCAAATGTTTGGAGAAGCTACATGTTGATTTTAGAGACGATGGAATTAGAGTGTTATGAACTTGGTACATATTGGTAAATGAAACTGTGTGAAAAGGCTACACAATATTATTCTATATCGTTATAGTACTTAAATGTACTTGTGTGTAACAAACTTTGAATTGGGAAAGGACTGAATACAAGAAAGGAAAAAAAAAGAATAGCTAGAATACATAGCCGAAGGAAATATAGAAACTATCTTTTTAAAAGTTACCCAAAAACATAAGACTACACATGATATAGTCAATAATCGATCTGAACCTTGATGTATTTAATAAAGAAATGACTTCTTTTTCTTTATAAAAAATTGACACTCAACAAACAGAGAAGCAAGGAGACAATAGGTTCTTGCTTCTTGCGCAAGAATAATCGACCAAAATTTATGGTAAACGAAAAAAGAAATCAATCTTTAATCCGATAACTAAACAAAAATTGTTTATATGTTGCCTCTTTCACCGGCTTTGAATTTTCAAAAAAAAAAGGAAATAAATCAATCCACTAAAAGGAAAAAAGACTTTTACAATTTTTTTCTGAAGTAATAAAAATAGCAATTCAGAACTCATCCTATTTTGGAAAGTTTCAGAATAGGAAACAACCGATGAGAAGAGAGCAGTATAAGTCGAAAGAAATATGAATGCGCACACAAACGACGCTTGCTTTCTTACAATAATCATTCATTATGGGAGGCCTAAAGCGTAAAATAGAGATTAAGTTTATCGAAGGCAAAGCAGTAAGATCAGTTACGTTTACCAAACGACGTAACGGTCTCTTCCGCAAAGCTGCTGAGCTCTGTCTTCTCTCTCCCGCCACTCAAATAGCAATCTTAGCCACTCCTCCTGCCACCAATTCTCACGCTGATTTCTACTCCTTTGGCCATTCCTCGGTCGACCACGTTGTCTCTTCTCTACTCCACGACCAGTCTCCTGGTGATCCGACAAACCAAGTAGAGAACAGAAGGTTAGGTTTCTGGTGGGAAGATGAAGCCTTGGAGAGATTGGAGAACGTCGACGAGTTGAGAGACGCGACCGATGCGGTTTCCAGGATGTTGAACAATTTAAGGTTACGATTAGATGCCGTGAGGAGTAATCAAAGAGATGGAGCTTTAGTGATCCATCAAGAGGAAGCTCCTAAGATTCGTTACACCAACAAAGAAAAAACGAATCAAATTACAAATTCTGAAGGTTCTTCTGGTTTAGTGATCCATCAAGATGAGGTTCCTCAGCTTTGTAATACCAACACGAACAACAAAAACGAAGAGACGACGACTCAAATTGCTAATTCTGAAGGTGCCTCTGGTTCTGGGAGTTTGGTACAAAAAGAGGAGGATGTTCTGCATATTGATGGCTTGGGTACTGATGATTTTTTCACTGATTTCAAGTTTGATCCGTTATTTAAATTTTGATGAACTTTTATATGCATTACTAGATTCTGACCCGGCCTTCAGAGGGCGGGTATATTTTTTGTTGAAAAAATTAATTTTATGTCATGAATATTTTTATCTTTGATAAATTATATTTTGTTAAGAATTTTATGAAATTTATCTAAAATTATTGTATGAATTATTTTTGTTATTTTAAATATGACCAAAATTTTGAAGACTCCAAATAATTCTAACCCGTATTATGATTTTTGTTTATTAACCTGCTGTTAAACTTGTGAATTATTTCACAGTGATTTTATTTTTAGTATTTTAATTTAAATAAAAAGTTTAATATTTTTAAACTATTGTTTTTTGTCCTAGACCCGTTATGTATTGATAAAATCTATTTTTGTGTATTTTAAAAAGTTTATATGATTTTTTATTTTAAATGAAACTATTTTTTTAAATATTTGAGAACATTCGGATCTTCAGAATCTAGATTCTGACCCGCCCTTTCAAAAAGACATGTATATTTTTTTGTTTAACTTTTTCTAGATATTTAATTGTAATACTTGTGTTTTTTTCTTAATCATATTTTTTTATAGTCATATATGTGTATGGGTCCGCATTCTTCGGTTCCTGAAAATTTAGATCCATATAGATATCTATAGTTTTTCAGGTCTACTCGGCCTGGATCTTGTCGAACTCTTGTCGGTTCAGGTATATAATTCTAATATCCGTAAAACACTCGTAATTTTAGTTTTATTTCGGATTCGGGTTGATTTGGGTATATAGGACCCCAAAAAGATCTGACATATCCAAGCTGAATTTGAAAACTCGAAAAGTATCTGCAAATCCTAAAAATACCTTGAAAAATATATCTGAAACTTACCCAAAATCAGATCCGAAAACCCGAAAGGTATCTCAAATTTTACCCGAACACCCAAATTATATTTTTGGAGATCTAAAATTTACCCGAAACCTGAAATTATACCTAAAACCTGAACTCGAAACTTAAAAAATATCTGAAACATCCAAAATACACACAATCATCCAAATTTACCTAATATATAATAATTTTGAGTATTTCGAATACCCGATTGGGTCTTCTTGTAGGACGTAGATCCAAACCGAGACTCGTGGGTCCCCATAAAAAAGATCCAATAAATATTTTAGCATAGACTCGGATCTGAACCTGTATTTTCGGATCTGTTCTAGTTTGGTTTTTCGGGTCCGGTAAAATGTTAGACCTATATTAGATCTTGATCTGTGCTTGAAGCGCATATATAGTGTTGTTTTGTATTTTTTTTTGTAAATATTAGGAGTAAATATGTCTGAAAATAATTATTACTATTTTATTATTAAATTTCTAATCATAAATTTATGAATACAAATTGAAGATTTATTTTAAAATTTAAATATACTAATTTTTAGTTTATTAAAAATATTGCAATACAAACTATAAATAATATACATATATATATACACATACAGTTATGCTAAATTATAACACATACCATAAAACCATAATTTTATATAAGAATTGTAATAGCATATTTTTAGTAAAATAGTCTAAACTGGCCTAACTATATAATCCTAACAACCGTTAGTTATTTTATAAAGTTAAAGTTACATATGTATGCAGTTAGTTACATACGTATGCAGTTATCGGCATGGTTGGTTCTGTGGGGAAGAAGAGGTGGTTATGTTGATATATAAAATGTAAAAAAAGAGAAATGATTAAAGGAAAGTATCATGGATTTAGATAGATGGACATAACTTCATATCAATTGGTCATGCTGCTGAAGAATTAATAGAATAGATGTCCGATTTACATTTGCATATGTAATCTAGTGGTGCATTTTTTTTTGTTTTGGTTTGGGAATAATGCTAGCAGACTAAACCCAAAAGTTTTGTTTGGTCCAGTTGGGTTTGATTTACAAGTTTTGGTTTCTTTTAATTAAGTTTTGGCTCATGCTCAGGTCACATGCACGGTGATGCACCTTGCTTTGAACTTCTTAATATACATAAACATACTATTTGATGTTTTAGTTTATAATAAATACATCAAAAATGGTTAAAGTAGTTAAAAATTATTGATTGACAAATATTTTATATAACATATCAGTCTGATTGGTTTAAAATCCAACCACAATATGACCAACAAACAAATTAAATTACAGACAATTCAAAACCGTCATCTATAATCAAAAATAAAGATCTATACGGGCGCATGTCTATATAATCATTGCATTCTTATATTGTGAAGAATTTCCTATATTTATTTTATTAAAATGAACACTCGAGTGTACTGATCAAACTCTAGTAGTTTTAAAGTTCTATTTAACAATCAGTGATTTGAAGAAAAAGTAATATCTGTTAATAATAACAGGAAGCTGGACCATACTTCAACATTCTGATTTATGGTATATGATAGTTTTAAGATAATTGATTTGGTTATTTATGTCATCAAAATACGTTTACTTATTCGAGGACATATCTATTTAAAACTATAGAATTAATCGTGCATAGATTAGAATAGTGAAAGATAGATGATCTATTGAGAAGTGATTCGTAATACCGTGCGAGTGAGTTCAAAATATTAAAAAAAGGTCATGTGGTTATTACAGGATCAGTAAATAAGACTAATGAACCTTCAAAAAGATTAACGTACCACATGTCGCTCAGAGTGGAACCCACAGGCCGAGTGAGCGGACATGTAAGACACATTAGCCATAGGTGGTCGGACCGTTATAAGTGATATCAGAGCTAATTAGCCATCTCAATTCTGGTCCGAGAGGCATCTTGAGATATGTTGTTCTGCACAATAGGAGTGTTGCGCTCTGTGAGTGGGGGTGAATTGTACCATCTCGATTTTTGATATATGATGAAAAGCTTAAAATAATTGATATAGATATCTATGTGTGCTTACCTTTTCGTGCACTCATTTATTTAGAACTTTAAAATTAAACGTGTTTGGATTAGAGTAGTAAAAGGATGGATGATCAATCGGAAATTGATTCACGATATCGTACGAATAAAGCTAAAATAAAAAGAAATGTCATGTGATAATTGTAGAATCAGTTAACAATACTAGCTTCCGGAATATTAACGTTGCGCCCATCGCACGGAATAAAATCCATAGGTCAAATAAACATGTGTAAAAACCCATTATCCGTAGACAAGAGGCGGAGGGAGTAAAAAAGTAGTGGAATCAGCTGATTCCATTATTTTAAAAAATATTTTTGTTTTTATTTAAAGAAAAATTATTGATCCCATTAAAATATAAAATTTGACCCCAAAAAATATAATCCCACTAAAATAATTACAAAACATTAAAAGTTAAGTTATAATTTGTAGTTTTGATGGTTTATAATTATGTTTTTGAAAAAGATAATTCTGATATCGGTACACAAAATTTCTGGCTCCACTACTTGCCAAGTTGCCATACACTGTAGAGGCGCTGCACATACGAACCCCTGTTTTTTGGTTTTCTTCCATGCTCTTGTTGGTCAACACCTAACCACAACGAATCAAATTGGTCAACTTTGTAACATCTCTCGTTCTCCTTAATGGCTTGATCTATTGCTCATATCGATGGGGTTGTATGGTCTTATAAAGATTACATATCTGCTCTCTTATTCTTTGTAGCAAACTCCATCCATCAATTGTTATATATCAGTTTTATGTTTGTATCATCATCTAAGACTAGTGTAATTGTTTAGCTTTTTCAGTTGACCAAAAAAAGATTTTTCCATACGACATAAATAGTGTTTTATAACTTTTACTTCAGGTAGTAGAGTGGAAGGTTCTAGACTATAGTGTTATATGTTGTAAAAGATTTTGTTGGATGGTATAAGAGTAGGGTTCTATCATTGACATTCGAAAATGTATAAAAATATATATGGGCGTTTGTATATATTAATATTAATATTTAATTGTGGGATTATTAATTTTAATGGAAGTTCAATCTAAAGTCTCTTAAGACTATATATATATATATATATATATATATATATATATATATAGAATTTCAATGGTAGATATTTTTATTGGAGGTGCTCTAATCTTTGGTTGATTCGACTGGTAGGAATTTTGCTTCCAAATATTCATGCCATTATATTGATAATTTTTGTTGTCAATGAAGAACTTACAGATCATTACTTTTTTATTAAAAGGCTTTTTCCTGATAACACTAAAGTTTTGTGAACCTAATATATTTCATATATAGGCATTGGAACAATAATTAGTAGTTTTATCTGGATGAAATATTATTATCCACTCAGAAAAAACAACAGAAGTCTGTATTACTACGTTTGATATATATATTATTATGTTCTTTCATACATTTATATAATACATTTATATATTTTTGTAAATTTTGGGTAATTATATTAAAATAGTGTATTTACTTGGTTTGTTACAAATACAAATTGTAACTTCTTTTGGATCTGTATCTGCTATTGAATATTACAAGATTTTGCCATTTGGCGAAGCTTCCCTTGTTCAGAGATCCTCTTCTATTTTACATATGCCACATATTATATATTTTTTATACATGCAATATCATTCATGCATGCATTGACTAAATCCAGTCCTGATTTTTTGTTCTATTATTTTCCATAATGACTCGATAAAGAAACGGTAATGTTTTATATATTTGCCAATTTGTTTTCTATTTTGACAATTTTTTTATATATCAAAATCTCATTTACAGTTGGCAAGTGCCACGATTACAAGATATCATCTTATCTTTTGGTTACTGTTTCGAGTTTAAAATGTAAATACGTGTATAAATAGCTTCATATATGCATGACTAAACACACCATTATTCAGAAACACACAATATAACCCACCTCTCACAGTCCTCACATCCTCTTCCTTGATCTCCCATGGATTCAAAAACCGTTACCAATGCTCCCCTACTGAACCACCAAGATGAGACCGAGAGAGAGTTTGAAAAGAATCATGAACGGTACCAAGAGCTAATCACCTCGTTTCCTCAGACCCAAGGCTGGAGACCAAAAGCTCCACTGATCAAGTACGGTGGTCACTGGATAGTGAAGCCTCTCCTTGAACGTTGGCTTCACGCAATAGACGTCTTCCAAGCACGTCCCGTTGACTTCTTCGTTTGTAGCTACCCAAAGTCAGGTACCACTTGGCTCAAAGCTCTAACTTTCGCCATCGCAAATCGGTCTGCCTCTGACCCTGACCAATCCTCAAACCCTCTCCTGAAATGTAACCCTCACGAGCTTGTTCCTTTCATTGAGGGTGAACTCTCTTTGTTCCAACAAAAGGATGCTGTCGAGGACAAAGGAAACACTCTGTTCTCGACTCATATCCCGTATGGGTTATTACCGGAGTCAATCTCAAAAGCCGGCTGTAAGATGGTTTACATCTGGAGAGACCCAAAGGACACATTTGTCTCCATGTGGAACTTCTTCCAGAAGGAGAGATCAGACAATGGTCCTCTCAACAGTCTTGAGGAGTCTTTTGATATGTTCTGTCAAGGTCATTCTTTGTACGGTCCTTATCTAGATCATGTCATGTCGTATTGGAAAGCCTACCAAGAGACTCCGGATCAGGTTTTTTTTCCTCAAGTACGAGACCATCAGAGCTGATCCTTTGCCCTATGTGAAGAGATTGGCTGAGTTTATGGGTTATGGATTCACAGCTGAGGAAGAGGAGAAAGGGGTTGTTGAAAAAGTGGTGAACCTCTGCAGTTTCGAGTCGTTGAAGAATGTTGAAGCCAACAAAGGAGAGAAAGACAAAGAGGACGTCAAAGGTAAGGTAAGCGGAGAGGATGTTCCTTCTAAGTTTTATCCGAAAGCGCTTATTTCAGGAAGGGAAAGGTCGGAGACTGGAGCAACTACCTGACTCCGGAGATGGCAGCTCGTATCGATGGATTGATGGAAGAGAAATTCAAGGGCACAGGTCTTTTTGAACATGGTTATTAAATGACCGGTTCTTGTTCTTAGTTTACTTACAGCACAAGTTTTATTCTACAATGTAATATGTTATCATTTGCTTGGTAGAGTAAATCTTATTTATGCTTCTTTTTTTTCAAATGTAATGTTTCTACAAAATGTAATTGGGTTTGTAGCCCATACGCCAGCGACCTTTTTATCTTTCTTCAGTGTTATGCTTTGTGTTAATTTCTCCATTTTTTGTTTGTTTTTTTCATCGCCGGTCACTGTTGCTACACATCTCATTGATTTGCACAAATCAGCCAAATATGCATACTACGAAGCAAATTAATTTTTTTATATAGAATACATTTGCATGAAAACAGAAACAACATTTATTCCTCTAGTTATAACTTATTACATTGTATAAGAAAACTTGTGTTGTAAGTAAACATAGCATACAAGGATCAGGCATGCCCTAAACACAAAGTGATCATTTGAAGTGTTCAAGCAATCCGGTGCCCTTGAATTTCTCTTCCATCAACCCGTCGATCCGAGCTGCCATCTCCGGAGTCAGATAAGTCTGCCAGTCTCCGACCTTTCCCTTCCTGAAATAGGCGCTGTTCTGATAAGCACTAACAGGAATGTCCTCTCTATATTTCTCTCCTTTGTTGGCTTCAAGATTCCTCAACGTCTCGAAGCTGCAAAGTTCCACAACTTTCTCAACAACCCCTTTCTCCTCTTCCTCGGTTGTGAATCCATAACCCATAAACTCAGCTAATCTTCTCACATACGGCAGAGGATCACCTCTCATGGTCTCGTACTTGAGGAACAAAACCTTTTCTGGATTCTCTTTGTAAGCTTTCCAATACGACATGACATGATCTAGATAAGGACCGTACCCCGAGAAACCTCGACAGAACATGTCAAAACACTCCTCGAGACTATTGAGAGGACCGTTTCCAAATTTTTGCTTTTGGAAGAAAGTCCACATGGAGATGAAAGTGTCCTTGGGGTCTCTCCAGATGTAAACCATCTTACAACCCGATTTCGAAACCGATTCGGGTAGTAACCCGTGCGGCATGTGAGTCGAAAAGAGAGTGTTCCCTTCGTCTTTGAGAACATCAAGTTGAGGAAAGAAAGAGAATTCGATCTCAATGAAGGGAACGAGCTCGTGAGGGTTACGTTTTAGGAGAGGGTTGGAGGAATCGTCTTCGAAGCGAGATCGGTTGACGATAGAGAAAGCTAGGGCTTTGAGCCAAGTGGTACCTGACTTCGGGTAGCTACAAATGAAAAAGTCAACAGGCCGCGCTTGGAAGAAGTCTTGCGCGTGAAGGCAACCTGCAAGGAGAGTCTCTATGATCCAGTGACCACCGTACCCGATGAACGGAGCCTTCTCAAACCAGCCTTTCGCGTGAGGCAGCGTGACGATTAGGTCTCGGTACCGTTTCTGAATGTTCTCGAACTCTGCTGACGCTATCTTGGCCTCGTTTTGGTGGCTCGGTATGGTCTTGTCGGTTAGGGCTTCTAGTTCATGTATAGATTGAGAAGGAGGATTTGAGGACTCTTCTTGTGTTCGACGGAAGATTTGTTGTTCAGATGCCATTTTGAAGGTGTGGTGAATAAGTTTCATTGCCACCAAAAAAAAGTAATGCATTTGAATTTATATTACATTCAGGCCTACGTACAGAGGATATGAACAAAGATGCGTATACAAACAATATTTAACACACAATATAGATTTGAGTATATCTCTTTACAGAGTGATGGTCTGTGTCCGGACAAAGATTTGGATTTAGTTCTGTTGAAGCTAGTACTTATACCCACGTGTTAATATCTCCGAACTCAAATGCCACCTATCCTTCTTAGTGTCAGAACCTGGGTCACTAGATCACATGGACTCTTCAGAACGGTTAATGTGAAAGATCAAGATGACCGACGTGAACCAAAGTAAAATTAATCAATTTTTTGGTTGCTACGACATATTGACATGTGAATACTAAATCATGGCTACTGAATAGTGATTCGACAATACAGTAGCCATTTCATTCTGGATAGGTGTTCCATCCAAAATTGATAAACATTTCTCCAACTATCACCTACTCGTACTGTTTAGAAACGCCAGAAAAAAGGGAAAAAAAAAACAGAGCTCAGTGTATGGCTAGTAAGACATCCGAGATATCAGACAGATGCGATGGACCCAACCATCGCTGAAGCCTAAATCTTCACTGCTCAATGCACCAGCCGGGAATCGAACCCGGGTCTGTACCGTGGCAGGGTACTATTCTACCACTAGACCACTGGTGCTAGTTATTTTATGTTGTCATTCATTTATTATAGACGATAGTTAAAAAAAAATTATAACTGCTAAAAGCATGTTGGTGTTATCTATATTATTAAAAGAGAATTATACGTATAAAATGCCCCTTAGTTTTCAGTGTTATTTACACTTCCATGCCACTGATATTAAATAATACTTCCTATTTTAATGCTGTATTTTCACTTTAATTAATGTGTTTTCTTAAATTAAATTTGAATTAAATACACAATTAAATAATATTTCCTATTTTAATGCTTTGTCTTTTCCACTTACATTAATGTGTTCTAAAATTAAATTTGAATTAAATACACTTCATTAACTTCTCAATTAAAATAATGTCGAATTCAAAAAATACATTTTTATTAGACAAACAATTCATGAAAATTATAATATCAACTATTCATTGAACAAATATGAACGAAAAGTATTACCAAATTTGAACCGAAACTAGATAATATCCAAACGGATTTACCATTTTGGTATCTAGAGAACCATAACTAAACCTTATCCGAACGAAATATTTCGGATATCCGAATGTATTTAAATCATATTTATATACTTCAATATGTTAGCTATTTTTCGAGTTAATATCTAACTATTTTAAGTTGATTTAAAATATAAAAAATAATCAAAAGTAAACATCTAAAGTAGATAAACAATAATCAAAACACCAAAAATACTTAAAATATATATATATATATATTTATTCTTCATCTAAATATTTAAGTTAAATTTGTTTTAATTTTTAATTTAGGTACTTTAGCTTACATTTTACTCAAATTTACATGTTATATTTTTTAGATTTAAGGATATTTAAAGATATATAAATTTTTAAAATTTAAAAATAATTTAAACGGGTTATCAAACCCGCAAAGATATAAATCAAACCGGAACCAAAGTTTATAAATACCCGAATAGAGTTAGAATCTTTAAACTCGAAAATCTCAAACCCGAATAAATTTTAACCGAATTCGAATGGATATCCAAATATTTATCCCTAGCTTAATCAATATAAAAAGATCAAATATTATAAATATAATATTTAGTATAAATAAATAAAAATTAAAAATGAAAATTAATACCCGTGCGGCATGATCTAGTAAATATGTTCGAAGAAGTTACCATACAGTTTTTTCCAGGCAGGAAAGCGAAAAGTATATGTAGTTTTAGGTTACTAATATACAGTCATAATCTCAACACACCAATATATCTCCATGCATAAAACAAAAGCAAAAGGATTCAAACTTGTTGCTAAGAAGAGGTCCAAATAAAGTAAAGAAAGATCAGCAGCCTTCGTAGTCGCCTTGCGCATACTTGTTTTCAGGGTAATACAAAGCCACCACTTGGTTTCCTCCAAACTTTCTTCCATTCATCCCCGATCTTGCCTTTGCTGCGCCATCCAAGTCCGCATACTCTAAGAACACCTGCATTGATATTAAATATAATAAAAAATATCATTAAGAGGGATGTGTTTGTGTGAATGAAATAGTAAGAAACTGCTTCTCTGAGCTGAAAACCGAACCTTCCCAACTCCTGGTGTTGCATCACGATCCGGATTGGGCCTCGGAATCACTACATTCACCAAGTTACCTGCACACATGAATGATTTATCAAAAGTTCCAACCATGTAAGAAGAGCTTGAATGCGTGTATAAATGCCATTACGTCAGGAACATAAACTCAAAAAACTGAAATTGCTTACCGAATTTTCCACCTTCCTGTCTCATGTCCTCCATTATGTCTTCATATTCTTGATCGTCGCCAAGATCATTAGCTGTAACTACTTGAGTCAAACAGACAATCTTGGTGGGCGTGCCTCCTGGTTGTAGCATACGCCTCTGTTACACAAGTTCGATACAACACTTAAATTAGTGATATTCAGAACGTTTAGATATATTAGTAGTAAAAGGACAAAGCATGAAGTAATCAAACACTCACCTGTAAAGCAATCTGCTGTTGAGCATGAAGTAATATATCTTCTTGCTCAGGCTTAGGTTGAACCGCACCTTGGACTGCACGCCTCACTGTAAGTGTTTTATTGCCCATCTTAATCCCGTTTAGAGCAGCACATGCAATATCTGTGACTGAAGGATCCTGGAATACACAGAATGCGTATCCCATCGAGTTTCCAGTTTCCCTGTCTTTAACCAAGTTGAAACCTCTTAGCGGCCCAAAGGACTCCAAGAGCTCCCTGATCTGATCCTCTGTCAAGTAATAGGGAAGCCCACCAACAAATAAGCGGTCCGGAACCTCAAGCCCACCAGTAGACACCGAAGACAATCCAACAGCCGCCAAGTTGAGATTGGGATTAGGCTGGCTCGGACCAAGAGCTGCGGCAAGGGATGGATTATAGTCAGTAGGCCTCTTCACCTTTACAGGAACCCCCTGGAGATGAGCAAAAGCTAACATGTTAATACTGACAATACACATTGTAATTAACAAAGAAGAATAAGACTGTACATCTAAACTGAGTAAGAGATAATGAACCACCTCTAATATGATTCCGTCTAATGCCATTGCATTACTAGCCTCTTCAACAGATCTCATCTCTACAAAAGCGAACTTCTTTTCATGGTTTATGTAAACATTCACCACCGCATCGCCTATGAATGAAAAGAGAGAATGATTTATTGTCTAGGGCTTGTCAAAGGTATAAGACCAAAAAAAAATGAAAATTTTGATACCTGGCCCAGCAGTGTTTCCCCCAACGGCTGACATCACTTGGCTAAAGAAAGCTGCCACCGACTACAATATGCAAATCGATTCTCAGTAGTAGTCTTACAATGACATTGCTAAAATTTAAAATGATTAAAATAGACAAAAAAAAAAGTAACAAAACCTGCTCATTTGCAGTGGGTGGAAGGCCACCAACATAGACTCGTCTAGCGTGCCTAGTTGCCTGCGATCGTAACAAAGTATTAGGAATGGAATCTTGACAAAAGGTGAAGAACCATAAGATAAAATAGAATTGATATTTCTTACCTGCTGAGTCATTGCCTGAACTGGCAATAAAGGAAGCGCTCCCAGTTGCTAGGTGAGAAGAAATCATGAGACGTTATAAGTACGTCTGCATAAAAAACAAGAAAAAAAAAAACTTAAAAGAGACGCAAGTAACAGTACGGATCTATACCTGATTAGGGATCATTGCAAGCGCGTTGGGGAACATCCCTGGAATATTAAAGGTAGCTGGCACACTAGGAACCTGGGCTGCTAGAACAAGAGAAATCATCAGAAATTATTACTTTCCGGATGAGCAGAGACCAACCAAACAACAAGTACAAAGCTACATAGAACACCCTTCCTACCAACTAAACCCGCTGATTACAGAACAAACCAACATCTTATGAACTTTAAAATATGGAAAAGCATAAATGCAAATGTCAAAATTTGTTTAAGGCTAGAAAACAGCCATATAGCTGCCAGTTGAAGATGAAGAATACCCATGACAACCGTTGCAAATCACTGATTGCTCCTTGTACTATTAAAAGCTAGAGAGGTCGGCTCATTGTCCGCACACGTTGGGGAAACTAACCCAACATAGCCTTCTTACTACAAAAAGATAAGACACAAAACAAACACCACCAAAAAAAAAGACAAAAAAAGGTCTCTCAGTTCCAGAACCACTTCACCAGAGAGCATGGATTTAAAGTGGTGTGCAATTAAAAATGCAGCTTACCAAAGTCAGACCGTGTAATTGACTATGATCTTTTCCAAAACTACGTACAATCAAAAACAACAAGGCAGTTAAGGAATAAAATAACGTTTTGAGTAGATGATGAAGGACGATATACCTGCTGCTGCAGCAACGGCCGTAGTAGGAGCTAACATTGCAGAAGCAGGGGGCCGTATATCGAATCCACTTACCCTCTTCCTGAAAAGCGGTCAGACATCAGTAGAAACATCAGTTAGGAACAGACATTAAATAAACATCAAAGATCACACTAAATCCTTTGTGTTCATACATTCACAAAGAATAAACCTCAAGCCATGTAAATATAGAATATAACAGAGAAGCCAAGGTACCTCTTGGAGCGTGTCCTTGACCTTGAACGTGATCTATGTTCTGACCTTCGACATCTGTGATGATGATGATCATCATCATCTCTCTCACTACGGTCTCTATGATGGCGGCCTCGCTCCCTATCTCTGTCTCTTCTCTTCTCTCTTTCACGGTCCTTGACTCTGCTTCTTGAAGATTCCTGCGCAACACAAAGGAAAACAAAAAAAAAGTCACATAATCGAACAAAGAAGATGTGGTGAAGATCAAGTGCACTGCAGCACATACTCGAAATTTGGTGTCTTCGTTCTCCAGAGCTATGTGGTTCTCGTTTTTGTTGTTGCTTTCATCATCGGCGATTCTATTCATCTTCTCCAATGATTTGTTGATTAATGGAGAGTGGATTTGTCTAAGTTTATACTTTTTATAGGTTAAGGGTACTATGGTAAAAATTGATTGGAGTGGCTTTCTGTTTAACCCGTTTTAACCGGCCTACTACACCAAACCGTAGATGCGTTTCAGTAGGTCCAAATTCATCAATCATGGGCCCTTATTATTAACGGGTCTACTATATTTGAGCTTTTTCATATTTGATCTTTCCTGTCTTTAACAAAAATAAAATATTTTGCCACAATTAGTAGTATACACAGTACTAAAATCATATTATACTGTTTCAGTTGACATAGTGAAATGAATGAAATACAACTTCATATATAGCCATATAGGTAGAACTTGGAAAATTTATTTTTAAAACTTGCTTCCACCCCTTGCAAGTCTAGGACCGACTCCGTATATAGGTAGAACTTGGAAAATTTATTTTTAAAACTTGATTAGCAGAGCATTAACATAAGCATTATCAATACCATTAAAACATGACCATTCCTGAATTATACCCTTAATGAATATTTTAAATTTTCCAAAAATGTTTTTAATTATATGAACAAACTAAAAAATTCATTAATGGCATTATGGTCTTTCGATTTTGTGGGCCTATTTCAACATTTAGATGGGTTTGCTAACTAATTAAATGGGTTATGTTTTTATATAATCAAATTCAAATTCCATAAACTTTTTAATATCAATACTACAAATTAAAGTCTTAATAATTTTAATAAGTTGATATTAGAGATTGAAATTCTACATGAGGATGAGACTTAATCAAAAATATTATTGGCCAGTTTATATGTTTAGCAATATTTTATATAAATTATAAATCTTTAAAATTATATAATAGCCCAAGTAAGTATTTCGGATAAAACCAATGTTTTGAAAACCGACCCGAACACTGAACCGGACGATTTACCGGGTTACTGAGTCATTGAGTCGACTGCAGGTAAACCGCGGATGAACCGCAGATTAATAAATAAATTAGTTTTATTATATAATAATATATTAGCTAATAAAATATAAAAAAATAAAAAATATATAAAACTAAAGTTACTACTTTCTAAATATCTTTAAAACATAAAATAATAATTTGGATATGTATATATTTTATGTTTAATAAATATTTAGAATACTTAACTTAACTTTTTATATTTTTATTTTCATTTGATATACAACTAAAAAAATTATCTACTGGTTCAACCGGTACCGGGTTTTGGGTTTTAGTTGGTTTGAGTGGGTTTTTGCGGGTTTTTAAATTTTGGGTTTTTTACAAAACCCAACCCGAATTTTTTTTCGGTCACCAGGTTTTCTGGTTCAACCGCGGGTCCGGGTCGGATTTTAAAACACTGGATAAAACCATTATTTAATTTATTTACAAACATAAAATGGTTGTGACGCATTTTAAATTTCGTCATACTGTCACTGTAACAAAACCGCATAATTGAGACTTGATCATGTCACAGTTTATATAATTAAAACAAAGAATTATCAATCTTTATATTGAAAAAATAACAAAAAAATACCCGCCTTTTTAAAAGCGGGTCAGAATCTAGTGTTCATTATTATCCAATCAATATTTATTATAAAAACATAATTTAAGTAAACAGACATGATTCTAATTGATCTCTTAGTTGATAAAAGGTTTGTAAACAGTATTTTCTAGCAGCTCCAATTCCTGTTATTGAAACATCCATTGTTGGCATTTAATTTGTTATAAATATAATAGCTCAAAACAATTCGTTAAAAGCGTATCAATTGTCACCATCGTAATCCCCAACAACTTGCAAAGGATCTTCATTCAAAATTTGAAGCCGACATAGCATACTTATCATTAACATTAAAAAACTCGATATATAGTTTCTTAGTTGGACGCGCTAATCATTGTCAAATTGATACTAATACATTAATCCCTCGAAAATAATGGTTGGTAGTGTAAGGTTAGGCGCCAGTTATATGTATATAAGAAATTGGGCATCGTGGATAGGATCGACCCATCGTTTGGTGGGTGGGGAACGAATCAGATTCACATTAGAGACTTGCTTATTTGAAATCTAATCTATTAATTTAGGGATTATCTATTATTTGAAGTTTTCATTTAAATTTTGGACTCTTTCATAGTTGTTGCTAAAATATATCATGCCTCATATACAATGCAACCTACCAACTTAAATTAAACCAAAACTTAACCACCATAGATTAGTTAAAGAAACCTAACCAGTAACACTTTTATAATATTTTTGGTTAATCTCTTAATATAATTAGATCATATAAAACTGAACCATTTTTAAATCAACGAGTTCCATATCATTCCAGACATAAGAAAAAAAATATCCGACTCATTTACAACGTAAGTATACAAAGACCTTGTATGCTTATGCTCATTGATCTTCCAAAAACCAAATAATTGTGGCATAGACCAACATAGGCTCATGTTCGTATCACTAACTTTACTTCCATATATTTACTCTTCACCTACATCATATCACAACATACACAGTTCTGCAAGAACATGATTTTTTTTGTTCAAACAACCAAATAATGGTGGCATATGGTCAGTAGATTTTTTAAATATGTTTTTTATATATTACATTTTACGAGACTATGTGCATAACTATGTGTATAAGTTAAAAGGTAAAAAGTGTGACAAGACAAATTATTATACTAAAAATGAAAGAAGATTAAATACAAACTAATAACAAGTACAACACAAATTATAACACTATTAAATTCTATATATATTTAATAAAATATTATATATATGTCTAATATGTATATATATATATAAATGTTACACAAAATATATATAATATTATATACACATATTATAAATACCATATATTATTAATTGAAATTTGACAAATCAATTTCCGCCCTTTAGGGCGGGTCCTAATCTAGTTTGATATTAAATTAGTGATTATCATATTATAATAAGATACTTAAAGAATGTAAGATCTTGATACTTAGCAACTAGGAGTACGGCAAGGAGAGGGACAAATTAAAGGCAGAGACCGAAGCGGGCCATTCTCTTTTCTTTTGTCTCGATGCGTTACGTGACAACAACATCTTTTTATTTTATTTAATTTAATGTTACATATGCTTTCTATACAATCACATGCTACTCTTGTGTTTTCAATTAATTATTTCGTCCTTTTCATTTCGAACAACTCTTTCTGTTCTTTATAAAAACCTGAATAGAATTTTTAAAGCAAACAGAAGTTAAATGATTGTTTTTTTCAGAAGAAAAGACAGAAATAGTGATATGCATTTACTGCTTACCGTTTACTTTTGAAGTTTTCTTCTTGTTCATAGATGCGTCGACCAATAAAAACACTGTGTAAAGAATTTCGTACGCATCTCATCGCAAACTTTGAAAAAGGAATTTTGACAGAGAAAAATTTGCACATACAATATATTTTTATGAATGACGTAAAGATAGTAGAGATATTAACTTTCAGCAGATCTTTCAATCGTGATATAAGATCTTACCTTTCTATGATCTTCGAGGATATTCGATAACAGAGAGAATGCAACTTATATTCGATAAAGCCATGTTACAAAAAAAATGACAGAAAAATTATGCAAAACTGGGAGAAAAATAAATACAAATATTTTTTTAAAGGTATAGAATTAACCGGTTAAAATCAGTCTCTAACCAATATGGAACCGTCGGCCGGTCACTATAAATACATTTTTTCATAATTTTGTTTGACTTTTTAATTTTGTGGGTGATTGGTTGAGTTATACAAACTTTCTTTAACTTTAATTTATATATACAATTTTTAAAACTATCAGTTGTAGAAAAATATATGGCTGTAAAAATATATTCATATTATTTTATTTTTATTTTTTTACCGTTACAGTGCATAGACTACGGTAAAAATTTACATACTAATTTTGTATCAAAAGTTTTAAAGCTACATTCCAACTAACCACTTTATTTGATTTGTTTTATTCCATATATTACTCCAATTTTTATTTTAAATGGAATAAGTTTTACTCTAAATCATATTCCAATTTATAATAAAAACAGAGTAATCAAAAATAAAATAAATATATTACTACTTTTATAGATTTAATTTTTTTATTCCAAAATAAAATAGGGTCATATCATTTTTACTTCCATACTATGGTAATGAAGTCGATGCTCTTAGTCTACGTATAGAGTCAACAAACCCAAACATTCAAAACCGAACAGACATGTCCAAATTTACAATTCACTCGAAAATATCCTAAAACAAAAAGAATATGAGATACAACAAAAAACAGTCGAATATTGTGGTCTCGAATTGAAACGATATGTAAACTTTCTTGTACGTTTTGGTTACCAAAACTAGATGGGTTTTTTACCCAAAAAAATTTAGATGGGTTCTATTTAAATTAAATAAGTAAATTGTGTTCTATTGTGTTATACATGCAATGAAAAACGTGGTATTTCAGGTATTTTTTTGACAGCTACATCTTTTTTTTATGACAGCTACATCTTTTTGTCACTAATGTATATATGATTTTTAATGTCAATTTTGGTGTGCTTTGTAGCTATATATACGATGACGATGAAAGACCACAACGATGAATTTCGGTTTTGTGACTGTAGTATAGTTTCCCATACGCAATGATGACTCACGCTTATAATTTATATAAATTACAATTGTATTCTGGAAAATTTGTTCATTGGATGCTTTGAACGTTGAACTAAAATTAAGACACTAGTATTTTCGTAAGGATAGATCGATGTTGTCTTCTTGTGTTTGGTCATGTTCGGGTGGATCCAGATATTTAAAATACATATGCATGCATACCATCCACTCCACCTCTATATTTTAAGATATTCGTAGCAAATTTTGAATTCACGTTCGTATGAAAACAATCGCATTAATGGCAGATTCGCCGTAAACACGTAAATAATTAAACGGTCACGTTCATGTAGTGTTTCTAGTCTAGTAATTGTCGAAGATTTTGGATCTTACTCATACCAAAGTTTGGCTATTAGCAATAATTAAAAACTGACATCGTCTAAGTTTGACCTTTTCTTTCATGAAGAGTTGAACTGAGACCTAAAATGAGTTTCCATTGGTGAATTATGTCTTCGTTGAGTTTTGAATATACTATAGCTGCGAAAGTAAGATATTAGGTATTAATTTTTTCTTACTTTAAATATTTTAATAACTAGAATGTTATAAGTTTATATATCCATACATTTCCAGAACAACGTTTAGAAATAAAGTTCCAACCATTGAAATTTTTTCTGGGATAGCAGATTTTTTTTTTGAAAAAAACAAACCTACAATTATTTAGATTTCTATTACTCAATCTAAAAGTTTTAGCGAGAAATAGATAATTTACGCGTTGGCTGTTTATGATAAAAGGACACGTTCAGAAATATGGCGAATTCGACAAACCATGCATATAGATCAACATAGTTTTTTTTTGAACTAACAGATCAACATATAGATCAACCCAAATTTTTACTTGTTTATTGATTATGTTTTTTTTCTTCCGTAAACTAGAAAGTATCTGCGCTTTCTATCCAAATAATCCATTCAGGTCAGGAACTAGTCCGCACTAATATCCATAACATAATGTAAAGCATCCCTTCCAATAAAAATCAAATTAGGAGTGCAATGAAATCTACTATGATCACTAAACTTCTAGTCAAACGAACCATTGTTTATTGAATATGTTGGACGATATTCAATCCGTTTTCTAATATTCATACGATCTACTTTGGCCAAAAAAACAAAGTATCTGATACAATTTTAGATTATTCAACATATAAGATTTAATCAGATGCGAAGAATCATTTTTAAAAAGAGTAGCTTTACCAAATAAAAAATATATGTTTTCACCGTCCATTATCTAAAATGAGTCTGATGTACATTTTTGACAACATGTTTGGCTAAACGCCTAGAAAACCACCGATTCAGAAAGTCAAATCAGAAGTAGTGAATTAACATATAACATAGTTGAAAGTGAATTCATCGCACCACGTGCAAACTTATCCGTCACTGTATTTTATGCTTTTTGAACATATCTGATCTTGAAATTAGAGAAAAAAATTTTACTATGGCAAAATTCCTCTATGTGTGTAGTAAACAGTGATCATTCTTTAGAGGATGATACCATCTTCACCAGTTGAAAACAATTCGTTACAAATACTACGTTTGAGAACTGTAAGGTCTTCATGCATTTTATAGCCCAAATCAAAATTTCATATTTCGCATGTAAAAGTGATAGACTTCGTCGAAGATTCATAGCCCCATTATAACATCATTCATATCTGTTCGTTGACAGTACCAACCCTGTCTGATATACATCTTTATCGATAAATATAATCAAATGAGATTCTAAGCATTGATAATTATCAATGGATATATTATGATTAAATAAATGAAAAATAAGAAAAGGAGAAGAAAAATAATATAACTTTTCATTTGATTTTCTAAAAAAATTTGTAACATACTTTAATTTAATTTTAACATATGCTTTTATATCAACAATTATTTTTTCTTTTTTTTCTTCAAAATTTAATAACTAAAAATGGAATATTAATACAAATGAGATACTTAAAGTTTTTTTTTTGATAACCACGGTGTGTTTTTAAATGATTTCTAGATCTAAATACTAATCGACATGAGGCTTTGCATCTTCATACACTTGAAACTATTAATTCCATTTAAAACGCAACTAGGTGGTCAGTGCAAATCAAACCTAGATTGTAGTAGTTTCAACCGAACCCTTTCACTACTCTTGACCAACGCGTCCTAGTTAGAATTTTCGCTAATAAAAAATGCTCTTAGGCGGTTCTTGAAGACTCAAAAAGACATAAAATCATTAGAATCTCCAGTGGAATGGTACTCTATGTATGATGCAGTTCGTAGTAAAATCAACATAAATATCTACATTAACCTAAGTATTAGAAATTTTTCTATTATAAATATTAGACAAGTCTTAAACAAACTTTTTCAACCAATTATTGATCTAATGAGTTAAATAAAGTAATCTAATGAGACAAACACAATAGTGAACGTCTCAGTTTAACTGTAGTGGATTTTTTCTTTTACTTATTATAATATATTCGTAGGAAGATTCGGGATCAAAAGTCCAAAACTTGTTACTCCCAAATTGACAAATCTGGCCTACTTAACACTAACCATTGTTCATCACCTTATGTGCAAACAAAAAGTTCACAATCCTTAATTCATTTTTAAACCTTGGGTGGATGGAAATGTTTTCTTTTATTTTTACAACCATATATCCTTAACCAAATAAAAAAATGTTATCTTTTAAATTAAGCATTTAGAATGGCAAACCATAATTGATTTTGAGTTATACGCATGTTTAAAAATATATATTTTGAATATGTATAACATTTTCTTAAATGTGAGAAAATATTGCAAATATGTATAAAATCTTTTACAAGTTAGAAAAACATTAATAAATGTGTATTTAAGATAACGTTCTTGAATGTATATTTAGAAATACCATTATACATGTGTATTTATGAAGAATTTTCTAAAATTTAAATTATTGAATATTGAGGAAGACATTTCTGAATATGTATAACATTCTTCTAAATTAAGAAAATAATGTTAAATATGTATAACATGTTTAAAAATGTAAGTAAAATTTTATAAAAGTGCATTTAAGAAAACATTTTTGAATGTACATTTTGGAATACCTTAAGATTTTTTTTTAAGTATTCAAAAATTTCTATACAAATTATTTTCTGAAAAACTGTTTTGTTCGTTTATTTTATCATGACACAAATGTTATTAGTGACTTTTTCATTGAATGCTATTTTAGAAATACGATAATTAAAATGCTATTTGTAGATTTGACCTTATAAAGACAACTTTTTTTTACATTACCTTATAAATACAATTTCAATATAAAATTTCATCCAGCTTTACATGATTCCATGATAATCTAATTAACTATATTACACTATAACAAAGAATTATACCATATTAGAAATTTTTTAAAACTTTGTTTTCACTAATCTATTCAGAAACCACATCTTCTAAAAATCTAACCCATAGTTTAAAAATATTTATGAACCATAAAATTCATATTTTAATCACTAAGAAAACAATATTTACTAGAGAAATACTATATGATAATATTAAAACATATTTTTGTTTTGATATAGCATATACGAAGAAAAATTGTTAAAATACTCCCTCCATTTCTTTTTATATAATGTTTTGAAAAATGTTTTTGTTTCAATTTGTTGTATGATATTTAAAAAAAAATTAGGTAAAATATTAAAATATTAGTTAAAATATTAAAAAGTAATGTGTCATTTTTGTCTTATTCTAAAGAATAGTAATGATTAGTTATTTTTAGTTACTTTTTGTTGAAATCAATTGGTTTTAACAAAAGTAGATTTTTTTCTTAATTTGTATGTTTATCCTCAAATATCATATAAAAAGAAACAGAGAGAGAGAGTAGCATTTATTAAAAGTTAAAAAGTCTTTTTCACTTTATTTCAATTTAAAAGGTGGTATCAAGTTTATTGAAAATTTAGAATTCCCTAGAACAATTTAATCATTTTATTCTTAAAATATATTATTTTGAAGATTATTCTCTTCACAGACTACTTTTTTAGAATTTCTATTTCATGTTATCAGATACATTTGCGCTAGTATTTATTAGGGGAAGTTAGAACACAAATTGACTAATGATTGTACCAGTCTATACTCTATAGCAGCCCTATACTAGTTTTTTTAACCTTATTAGGTCTTCGGTTTGAACCGTACAATCCCAAACAAAAAAAATCGAAAAACCGACCTTGTGGTGGGAGGCCACAGAACAGAAAAAATAATAAAAACTTTTCAAATATTTAAAAATAAAACAAAAACCAGATCGGAAAATTCAATTAAGAAAAACAAAAAAAAAAAACTCCAAAGACTGAGAGAGAGAGAAAGGAGAAGAGCTTCGTGCATGGGCAACAACACATTTAGACAAGAAGAGAGTCTCCGATTGAAGCAACAACAACGAAGACTAATCATCCTTTCTTCAATCTAAGGTTTCCTTCTCCTTCTTCCTCTGCTTCTCCTTCTCAGCTTCAAGGGACTGGTGGTGAGTATTCGATGATTATCGGATTGCTATCATTTTGAATCTGGCTCTCTCTCTGTTCCTCGATTATCTCATCGTCTTACTAGCTCGTAAAGTCATTTTCCGCGTGATTCCTTAGTTACTGCTCAGTATTTTTACTTCAACGATGGTGTTCTCTCTCTTTCTTTTTTTTTTTTGGTCTATTTACTTCTAAAATTACTTAAAAAATCGGATTGAAGACTATGTGCTTTGAGCTGTTTGAACCTTAGTTTTGGTTTAAAACTGAATGGATGCTTTGACAGGGATGCATCATTGGTGAATGCCAGCTAGTTAATGGTGGAAGAAGTAATGATTGGTATGATTTGCATCTGATTATAAACTCAAAAGAGTTAAGAATGATCCACAATTATTGAGTACTATATAAAATGTTGTAAGAATCGAATCACCAAAGTGAGTGCTTGCTTGTCAAGATGGAAACAAGGTGTGTGATTAATTTTTCCCTTCCTTCCATTTTTTTTTGGTTGTTCAGATCTGAGGTATGATTTTTTTTTTTGGTATTTCACCTCAGGCCTGAAGAGAGAGAGTTCTCAAACGGTGACGTTTACTCTGGTCAACTCAGAGGAACACTTCCTCACGGGAAAGGCAAGTACGCGTGGTCTGATGGAATCACCTACGAAGGTGATTGGGAAGAAGGCAAAATCTCAGGGAAAGGAAAGATTCAATGGCTATCCGGAGCCAAATACGAAGGTGACTTCTCTGGAGGTTACCTTCACGGCTTCGGCACGTTGACATCCCCCGACGGATCCGTCTACAGCGGATCCTGGAGGATGAACGTGCGCCACGGGCTAGGCAGGAAAGAGTATCCCAACTCGGACTCGTACGATGGGTCTTGGAGAGAAGGGTTGCAAGATGGGAGTGGCAGTTACACTTGGAGTAACGGAAACAGGTTCATTGGGAACTGGAAAAAAGGTAAAATGTCTGGGAGAGGGGTTATGAGCTGGGGGAACGGTGATCTCTTCAACGGGTTTTGGTTGAACGGTCTTAGACATGGCTCTGGGGTTTATAAGTACGCTGATGGAGGTTTCTATTTCGGAACCTGGTCGCGTGGGCTGAAAGATGGGACGGGTGTTTACTATCCTGCCGGGAGTAAACACCCGTCTTTAAAGAAGTGGCATCGGCATTTCGGTTATAACGACACCGGGAACTTTATCCTCTCTCATGAATCGTCGTTAAACCTCGAGGAGATACGGAGTTCGAAAGCTGTGTCGAGGACTGTTTCTGAGATAACCACAAGAAACTCGGGGAGAATGTCTGAGAGGTTCCATGATGAGAACTGGAGTACGAGTGATCCTCCGAGAGATTATATGGGTCATGGGCCGTTGTCCAAGTCTGCGCGGTCTGGTGACTCTGGTCAAAGCGAGGGGCGCGGGAAGAACCCTATAGTGTTTGAAAGGGAGTACATGCAAGGAGTTTTGATTAAAGAGCGGATTATGAGTTCTATTGACATGTCACGCAAGGCTAGACCTCTGGATGGGCCTAAAGAGGTTACGATTAGCGCCTGTGTGTCCTTTCTAGGGGGGAAATGGAACTATTATCTGATGCTTAATCTCCAACTCGGTATAAGGTAAACCAAGGCTAGACCTTTTGTACTAGTTGTTCCTCTTACGCAGTATAACTTTTGAAGTTGCTTGCACAGGTATACTGTTGGGAAAATCACGCCGGTGCCTCGGAGGGAAGTTCGTGCTTCTGACTTTGGCGAAAGAGCTAGAATCACTATGTTCTTCCCCAGAGATGGTTCCCAGTATACGCCTTCACATAAGTCCATTGATTTCGATTGGAAAGACTATTGCCCTATGGTTTTCAGGTTAACATGTTTTCTTCCTCCATTATACCAAAAACGCTTTAGACTCAAGGAACAGTTGCATTAAAAGTTTCCATCAATAAGTCTACTGTATTCAAGATTACTATGTTCCTCAGATTATTTACTGTGCATGTTTTTCAATGGCATGTCATAGGAATTTGAGGGAGATGTTCAAACTAGATGCTGCAGACTACATGATGTCTATCTGTGGTGATGATGGTCTGAGGGAAATTTCCTCACCTGGGAAAAGTGGCAGTATCTTCTACCTCTCTCACGATGACAGATTTGTGATCAAGACATTAAAAAGATCTGAGTTAAAGGTTTTATATAGTATAACTTAAACCAAGCTATTACCTTTATTTTTGGTTGTGGGGCCTGATTCTTGGTCCTTTTGTTTCTTTTTCTTGCTCCCTTTTAGTCTTTTAGACAATGCCTATGGAGTCTAGTCTTTGTCTTTAAACATCGCAGGATCTTATTTAATTTATGACTGAAAGCATCTTTTTTTTTCCTGTAGGTTCTACTTAGGATGTTACCGAGGTACTATGAACATGTAGGGGACCATGAAAACACGCTCATAACGAAGTTTTTTGGAGTACACAGATTAAAACTCAAGTGGGGAAAAAAGGTAAGGACATGTTTGATCTATCTTATATATCTTAAGAGTCATTATATTCCGTTTCTTTTAGAATAAATCGTTGTGCGGCTCTGATAGGTACGCTTTGTGGTCATGGGGAATATGTTTTGCACAGAGTTGAAGATTCATCGCCGCTATGACCTTAAGGGCTCTACTCAGGGGAGATTTACAGAAAAGAGCAAAATCAGAGAAAAGACTACCATGAAAGATCTTGATCTAGCTTATGAATTTCATATGGACAAGCTTCTACGAGAGTCTCTCTTCAAGTGAGTTCTCTACTCAAATCCTTTAATAATGGTTTTTGGCTTCAGTAAAAAAAATAGGCTGTACATGTCACTTGAATGATAATATTTTCTCGTTTTTGCTACCAACTCTTTAGGTTTATGTGTCATGTGAGTTTCCATATAAGCCTGCTTTCTGTTTCTGGGAACATCTTGTGATCATATCTCACTCGTCAAGCAGTTTTTTTCGTATGATTTTGTAAATGTTTTTATAATAATGTAATTAAGATGATAGAAAAATCTGGTGGAGAGGAGAGGTTACACCAAGTGTCTTTGGTTTCACTGCTGTCTCATACATACGTTTTAGAAATAAGATGCTTGCTATTCTCTCTGCCTGTCCTTAAGCTTAGTTCCACTAGTGATTTTTCGTTTGATGCTTTTCTTGGATTTTCCATCATCTTTAAATTATCAATGCACCTAATCATCTAAATTGCAGTGCTCTAAGCACAATGAAATTGTTTTAGTTTTGCATTCTTGTGTGTGTCTAATCTTTTGTGGAACCTCTTTGTTTCGAAAATGGCAGGCAAATTTTGTTAGACTGCTCGTTCTTGGAATCTCTGCAAATCATAGATTACAGTCTTCTGTTGGGATTACATTTTAGAGCTCCTGATCAACTTAATGATATCCTAGAGCCTCCCCATGAAATGTCAGATCAAGAAACTGATAGTGTTGCTTCTGTTGAAGGTAGGCCTCACCTCGAATTAATGTTCATTTAATTTAAGTTTATATCTTCCGTCCAGCGTAGATAAATATGCTTTCTGTTGTGCTTCTTCAGTCGGTTTGCCTCGAGAACCATCCATTCCTCCAAAAGGACTGTTATTGGTTACTCACGAACCTAGTTCCGTTAATACTGCCCCGGGTCCTCACATCAGAGGAAGTACACTACGAGCATTCGCTGCTGGGGAGAAAGAAGTTGATCTCATTCTACCTGGAACTGCAAGGTCAGTCACTTCCCATTCTCTTGCAAGTTAATCTTTTGTTCACTAGATATAACACTCAACCATCTGGAATTGAACTTCAGGCTCCGGGTACAGCTAGGAGTAAACATGCCAGCTCAAGCCCACCACAAACTCCGTCAAGACGAGGAGGAATCTGGAACGGTGGAGCTCTTTGAAGTATATGATGTGGTTATTTACATGGGCATCATCGACATCCTGCAAGCCTACAACATGAAAAAGAGAATGGAACATACTTGCAAGTCAATGCAGTATGATCCAATGTCAATTTCAGCCATCGAGCCTACACTTTACGCTAAACGGTTCACTGATTTTCTCCTCAAGGTTTTCCCAGAAACAGCATAAAGAGAGAGATCAAATGGTTTCATATGATTTGACCCGGTCGATATTATTTCTTACTGTTGATAAGCCATAAAGTACTGAGGGATTTGGCTCGTAATGTTATTTCAGTCTATTTATGTACACTAACATTTAGGATCTTATACCCTAAAATAAAATTTTCTAGTATTGAGTATATTTGTACTCGGAGGTCAGGCACATCTAATACAAAAAATTGATTTTCTTGTGTTTCCTCAACATCAACTACCTCATGGGTATGCTTCTTCATGGCTAAACCAAGATCCATTATTCTAAGGCTTCAAGAGATTGTGAGGCTTAAGATCTCTGTTATGACACAAGGACAAGTAGTTAGATCAGAGAATTATTTTGTGGGGTTATTTTCTCAAATAATATTCAGTATACATGTGGAATACCTCTATAATAGAAGTACAATATGCTTTGATATATTCCTCTAAAATAGTAATCTCTAAATATAGAGAAAAAAATAGAAGAATGCATTTTTTTCCTCTATAAATAGAAAAAGAAATAGAAATCTATCTTATTAAAGCTGAAGTACAATTTCGGTGTGTTTGGAAACATGAATTGCAGTTTAAAAAGAAAGTTTGATTGGAAACATGGATAACAATATTAAATGAGAATTGTTTGGAAACATGGATAGCAGTATATTTACTTTCTTTTATTTACATATTTAGTCATTGCATTTATAAAAAAAAAGATATTTCCTTTTCGTAATTTTTTTATTTACAGATTTTACCACTACATTTAAAATCAATTTAAATTAATTAATTGTAATTCCAAACTTATCTAAACAAATTGATGTCTCCATATATTGATCATTATTAATATGTAAAATTACTATTAAAAAAATATTTCACATATTTTAGTCAAACACATAAAAATATATATTTTTTTTATTTTTTTACAAAATCAGTTAGGCATAAACATTCGGATCATTTAGGTACGAGTCGTTTTTTTCGGGTATAGATTTTTTTGGGTTTTGAAATTTCTTTTCAGTACTTCCTTTTTGTGTTTTTTATTTATAGATTCTACCACTGCATTTCAAATCAATTTAAATCTATCTTATTAAAGGTGAAGTACAAATTCGGTGCGTTTGGATACTTGGATAAGATTAATAAAAAAATTTGGTGTGTTTGGTTATAGCTATAAAAAATGGAGTGTTTGGAAACTTGAATAGTAGTATCTATTAATTGTGTTTCCATATTTCACTTAGTTTAACAATTAAATTAATTATATTACCTTAATAATAAATTACATCATTAATTATATTACCATAATAATAATAGTGCATATTTTTATTTATTAGTTAATCAATATTAACTTTGTGCCAATTATAAAATCAAAAATGCTAAATAATTAGGTTTTACATATAATTAAACATTTGGTTTATTTTATTTTACTAAAATATTTTTATTTTAGTTACAATCGGTGGAAAATTACGTACCCAAAAACATAGTTCAAAAAATATGTTTTGTGAATAAAATAATAACTTAAATCAAAATACTTAAAATGTCCTACATTTATTGTCACTTAATTTTCCACTCCATATAATTATTTTACTTGATAAAAAAAACTCTTTCTATTTCAATTAATTTAGCAAACACACATAAAACAATTTTTTTATTAATTTATATAATCATTTAGACATGAACATTATCCGTCTATTTAGGTACATGTTGTTCTTTTCGGGTATCCTTTTTTTTTGGTAACCAAGTCCCGCTTGAATATTATAAACTTATGTGTGGATTTTGAGTTGGATCATTCTAGATCTGGATGAATTCGGTTCTGATGTATAGGAACCTAAAAATATCTAAATAACCAATGTATCTAAAACGGGTTCGGATATTTGTAACAAAAATAACCATATAACCTGATTCGGTCCAGATCTTTTGAGTATCGTTAGTTACCAGATCTTTTGAATATCGATGTATAAAAATATATTTCACGGGCCAATTTAACAAAATATTAATTGGTTCAGTTGAAATAAATATATTTTAAAAAATTATATGAACTGAAAAAATCACTATAAGAGTACTTACATTTGGATTCAAATCATTTTCTTAATAACAAACTACACAAATATGTTGATTTGTATACAAATTTAAATTACAATGTAAATATTTGATTGAACACAATTAATACAGAAATATGTCACATTGTTTAAACAAAATATCAAAGTAAACAGTTGCGTTCTAAAATCATTTATTTTAACAACAAGCCAAATAAATATGTTGATTGGAGAGGGAATAAAATAAAGCCAGAGAAATACATAGTTTACCAGAGGTCAAATTTATTATAAAAATTTTTTTACTAAGATAAATACATTCAATAATTACAAACAAATAATATATTTCATAAAAGTAAAAAATAATATCCGCGCTTCGATATGTTGATTGGAGAGGGAATAAAACAAAGTCAGAGAAACACATAGTTTACCAGAGACACTATGTGTGTCAAATTTATTATAAAGAAAATTTTACTAAAATAAATATGTTCAATAATTACAAACAAATAATATATTTCATAAAAGTAAAAAATAATACCCGCGCTTTCGAAGCGCGGGTCAAAATCTAGTTTCTATTATAGAGTAAAAAATAGAAGTGGATTGAAGTAATTTCATCTCTAAATGCTATTATAATTTATAGAGGAGCAATGAATTGGAGATGCTTTTAAATGTTTTTCATTATTTTTATTCCATCAAAAGTTATCAATTGTCTTTACTCTATTTCAATATGGAAGAATCTATTACTTGACCAGTGTAGGTTTAAATTTCAATCCATGTGGTTTACATGATGCTCGTAATAGATGATCGGTCTATCTCCAGAAATCGGGTTTGAAACTCTTGCCTTACCAAGGAGTCGATAGGCGAAACGGCAAACTGATCACTTGCATGTGTTAAGCATTAAAAACCTATTTGATGTGCCGACATCGGCCACAGTCATTGACGGGTCTTTCTTATCAAGAGCAGAAGCAATCCTATGAAATCGACTGTCATTAGTCGAAAGACATACTAAACTTAGATCAGACAGTATTGTATAGTCCATTCTGTATCATTAAGTGTGTTCTTCACCATGTCGACCTATTTGATGTGCCGACGGGGGCTGCGGTCATTGCCAGGTCCTTTTTCTACAAAGTAAAAGCAATCCTATGAAAATCGACTGTCATTAATCAGAACACATTCTAAACTCGAATCAAACAGTATTGTATAGTCCACTTTGTATCATTAAGTGCTTTTCTCACCATGTCGACCAGATCAGCCGATATAATTTATTTTTAAAAAAAAGAATCACTGTAAATTTTGGGTCTCTCTGATTTTGACCCTTACAATTTTACAACTTCTTGATATGCGCTTACACTAATTATAAGGTATAAAACTCTGTATAAATTGTTAAATTGTATTGCATTATTATCTTTCTCGACAAACCAAACCCAAAGCTTTTCACAAAGCCTAATCAAATAAGTCAAAAGCACAAACTAGATAAATAAATAAATACACGGCTAGATTAGTTAGTTATAAACCTAAACGAGACATGATGCGTAAAAGAACATCGTATCAAAATTGATCAATCCTGGCATCACTAAAAAATTCCTCATGATGAGGCAGATCATTATCCTCCACATTCTCAACCAAACAACTTCCAGAACCAGAAGCTCCTTCAAGTCTAGTAATTTGATTCGTCATCTCTTCGTTGTTGTTCCTCTCGGTGTCACAAAGCTGAAGAACCTCCTCTTCATGGATCACTACATCTCCATCACTTTGATTACTCTTCAAAGCATCTAATCGTAGCCTCAAATTGTTCAACATCCTGGAAACCGCATCAGTAGCTTCTTTCAGTTCATCTATGTTCTCCGATCTTTCAAAGCCTTCGTCTTCCCACCAAAACCCTAATCCTGACTTGTTCTCTTGTTCTGTCGGAAGAGGACACCTACCGTTGAGCAGAGAGGAAACAACGTGGTCGACAGAGGAGTGGCCAAAGGAGTAGAAAGCAGCGTGAGAATTGGTAGAAGGAGGAGTCGCTAAGATTGCGATTTGAGTAGAGGAAGAGAGAAGACAGAGCTCAGCAGCTTTGCGGAAGAGACCGTTACGTCGTTTCGTGAAAGCAACCGATTTCACTGTCTTCTTTTCGATCTCCTCAATCTTTATTTTACGCTTTGTGCCTCCCATATTGATGTTGTAACAAAGAAAACGAATTATGCAGATTCTTTGCATGCATCTTCATCTCCTTATACTAGTATATTCGTATTGATTCGATTCTTTATTTAGAAATATTACATAATGGGTATGTTCTGAATTACCATTTTTACTACTTAAGTAAGTCTTCCTTTTAAATGCAATGATTATTCCTTTCTTGGACATTCGAATCCGTAAAAAAAAGTAAAACTACACAAGATTGAATATTTACCATGAATGGAATATACTACTCTGAGGAAGTCTGATTTTTTCCATATGTCAAAACCCTAACCTTGGAGATGGTTCCGTGCAAGAGAAGTAAACACCTAATAACGTCTCTTATGCTTCTGTTGAGTGCTGCAGCTACGAGGTGATGGCGGAGAGAGATGCTTCACAGGAAATATAAGTCGAACTGGCTTTTGAAGGAAAGAAGAGTGATGACAACGGTTGTGATCGTGAAGATAATGAGATGATCTAATAAATATTAGAGTTTCCAATTATAGAATGTATGCACGTTACTTGGGCATGGGTAACATAATTAAAAAGGGTAAGTTGACACGTATGGTCTTATGAAAAAGGATAATTTGAACTGTGGATGTGGAATATCCTACATTATATATTCCCACATCTGTTGGTTATCATGTCGATCAAGGGTTTATAAACAGTTGCATCTTATAAATGATTGTCAATTGGTGGGAGTTCATGACTCAAATTCGTGGAGATCGTACCCAGAAGATCGAAAGATTAAGGCTCCATCTCTATCGGATGAGATGGACCAACCTGTTCTCTTACCGGTTGACATTTTTGAATTAATTGTTAATATATTATAGGAAATTAATAAAGCTCATGGGAGTCTGGGACATGTGGCTTAAGCCTAAAAGTTTTGATTAACCAGAATAGCTAAATCACATCCTAGAGCCTGTATTGGTCCAAAGCCGGTCTTGGGATAAAACTTATGACACATTTGATTTACACAATTACACTTCACATGATTCTTTGAATGGTCGGTCAATTGTAAAGTTATCCTTCATGTTTTTTTTTGAAACACCAGTTATCCTCAATGCTTAGATTGTTATATTTAGGTGTCATTACTAAAACTTATTTTATCTTTTTGTTAAATAATTTTTAGTTAGGTCTTTATTTTTCTTTTTTCTTTCAAATTCACATAAATAATAATGAGGAAATATCATTACATATATATGGAGTATATACATAAATTTTACGGATATAATGTATTTAATTTATTTTTTATTTATATAATTTTCCAAAAATATTAAAAGTTAAATTTTGATTTTGAAATATTTTATTTTTTATTTTCTAATTATTTTTATAATTTTTACTATTTACGTCTGATCGTGAGTTAGTTTATTTAACTCATGATCCAGATGATCTGAGTTCGAGTTTGCATATTAAAACTCATATAATAAATGAACTAAGCTGATATAGCTCATGAAAGATCCGAACTCGCTCACCATGAACTGAGCTAAGTTGAGTGAGCTAACTTATTTTCACACCCCTAGAAATAGTTCGGTGGGCGAGAAGTAAATACCCTAAACCTCTCTGAGGCTACGACATGATATCAAAGAGAGATGCTTCGCGAAAACTGATAAGTTGAAGTCGACACTAGGTTAGAGTATTGAGACTTGAGTAGTGACGAACATTAGGATTTCCGATTTTAGAATGTTTGCACGTGACTTGGGCATGGGGTAACTTAATTAAAACTAGATTTTGACCCGCCCTGAAGGGCGGAAATTGATTTGTCAAATTTTAATTTTAATATATGTGTATATAATATTATTTATATTTTTGTATACTATTTATATATATATATAAATATTATTTATATTTTTGTATAATATTTATATATATATATATATATATATATATATCTGACATATATATATTTTATTAAATGTATATTTAATTGAATGGTGTTATAATTTGTGAGTCAGACATTTTTTTCTCTTATGTTTGGAATGATTTGGAACTTGTTGATTTAAGAGTGGTTAAATTTTGTATGATCTAATAATATTAAGAGATAACCAAAAATATTTTAAAGATGTTATTGGTTAAGTTCAATTTATCTATGTCGGTTAAGATTTGGTTTAATTTAAGTTGGTAGGTTTCATTTTATAGGAGGCTTGATATATTCTAGTAACAACTATGAAAGAGCCCAAATCTAAATGACAATTATAAGTAGTAGATAAAAACCAATCCCTAAATTAATAGATTATAAGGCTAATCTGACACGTATAGTCTAATGAAAAAGGATTATTTGAAGTTTGAACCGTAGGATATCATCAACACTACATTCCCACATCGGTTGGTTATCATGTCGATCAAGGGTTTATAAACAGTTGCATATTATAAATGATTGTCAATTGGTGGGAGGTCGGATCTAGTTCATGATTCAGATTCGTGGAGATGGCGCCCGAAGATCAAAGGGATTAAGGCCCCATCTCTATTGGATGACACGGACCAACTTGTTCTCTTACCGATTGACCTTTTTGAATTAACTGTTAAAATATCATCGAAATCAATAAATCGCATGGGACACATGTACTTAAGCGTAATAATTCTATGATGATGTAATTGTTTTTTTTTTATCAAAATGATGATGTAATTGGTTAGCCAGTGTTAAAAACAAAAAAAAAAAGCTCTTTACAGTTGATAAAAGCTAGTTAACTCACTGCCACTGGGAAGATAGAACATGAAAGATCATGTACTGCCCGGCGTCTAATTACATTCGGATGGAGACATTCCACGATAACAGATGTTGAACCCACGATCCAAATAATTAGCGGAGTTTCATTAACCAGTGTTACATCATTTCGATGTGTTAAACGGTTATTTTAAACTTAAGAAAATATGGATATTTTAGTAACATGAAAGAAATATGGAATAAAATAAGTTTAAACGACAAAGACAACGACGACCTTCCATTGGTTAATATATATTCTTTTTCGACCGCAACTTTAGTTAATTATCTAAGGTAAGAGGATCATTAAAAACAATTGACTTGAAAAATAAATTATAAATAAAATATTAGGCAATGCACAATTGTGTCGACATTATGAACTTGAGTAAACCAGATAGAAAAGCGGAGAGATTAAACAATTACTAGATTTTGACACGATGAAAAATTTCACTAATAATATAACAAATATTTTGGTAATTTTAAAGAGTGTATTTAGAATATTTTTGCATTTAAATCAGTGTTTTTTAATTCAACCCGATTGTGATTATACCGGTTAATCCGGAGATCTGAAAATTCAATTTAGATTTTTAAAATATTCATATTAAAAAAAATTCATTAAAATCTGAGACTAACCGATTGAACTGTTGGATGACCGATATGTAATCTAATTTGATTTGAATTATAATAGTTTCATAATTTGTAATCTTATAATCCAAATTTTAAAGTTTATTATTTTGCAATTTATGAAATTATGATGTTTCTACAAAATTTTAAAGAGAAAATGATAGATATAAATAACTAAGATTAATTATTGTATTGTTTGAAAACGTTGATAGTATTATAAAAAATATATTGTTTGGAAACATTGATAGTAGTATAAATAAATAAGTATATTGTTTGGAAATATGGATAATAGTATAAAGAAAGGAACATTAATGATTTAATGTAGGTTTAACTATAAAGTATAAAGATGTATTTAATTTAAAAACTTACAAAATAAATGTTAGGTCCACAGAATGTTTCTGTTTTAATAAGATAGATAACAAAGCTACGATAATTTAACTATAAATAGATCACCACACATGGATATGTCTCACAAAATTAAGTTTACTGATACAGAAAAGAAGAGCAAAGCAAAAACAAAAGAAATGGCGAAGAACTGTAGCTCCGTTACCTTCAGCGTTCTCTTGATTGTCCTCTTGATGGCTTCGACCGGTATTAACTTATTTACTTAATGATGTTCTCTATTATATATATTTTGCAGTTGTCTTTTGAATATCTTGCGCTGAAGAACTTGATGAATATGTCAACATGTAGAAATCCTCAAAATTGAGGCTATGAACGTCAAGGCCAGATGCCTTCCACAGGGATGCAAAAATCCTACATTCTCTGAAGAGTGCGGCCTGGAGCCGTTCACAGGTACAAACAATGATTGCTGTCATTGTTGCGTAGCTAAATACGGGAGGCAAGCAGTCTGTAAAGGAGTTGTTGAGGGACCAGACAAACACTGTCATTGCTACAAAGAACGTGTTTGAAACAACCACATACAATTACCAAGTGTAAGTGTGTAACTTGTGTGTTTCATTTGGTGTGAGGACATTACATGTTTGTATGTTTATGCTCAACTTTCTGTTGCTTCCAAATAAAAATCATGTGTGAAATTTTGCTTCTGTCTGCATATTCAACTTTTTGTGTTTATCATTTCATTGTTGTTCTGGAAAATAATGGATATGAAATTAGTATCTGAATTTTCCGTTTTAAGAATTTATACTCTTATAAATAATAAAATATTCAAAGTTCGACAAAAAATTTCATATTTCTCAAATGTTATTTAATTTATATGGAACGCCCTTCGCAAAAATGAATCCTAGTGGAATTACACCTCAAGTGAGGCTCAACCATACTTTAATGGGCCTCAAATTTGTAATCGATATGTATATGTTTTGAGTTTAACTTATAAACATGTTTAGTCTTGCTCATCTACTAAAAACAAATCATCATACAATGTGGATTAGCTAAACATCTGTGCATTCCTACTCATGCTACAATTACACGAATAATAATGGACTGGCTGTCCTCTCATGTAACTTAAAAATCTAGTCGTAGTTTGTTGGTTCGGTAATTCTCCTTATTTTCTTCGCAAAAAAAAAAAAAACAGAAATAAAAGACTATTCAATGTCGAGCTATTAGACTATTTCCAATAGTCCATCATTTTGAGAGAAAACATAAAAAAATGAGGGAAATTATTCTCCAATAGTAAATCATTTTGAAAGAAAATGAGATTGTGAATAGTGTTTCCTCAAATTTGAAGGAACACTATTTATAATCTTAGTTTGATGTTATTCTTTTTATTTGCAATCTGATCTTTAAACTTTTCTAGAGTTTTACTATGTATTTAAAAAATATTTGTATTTTTACACTTTAACAAGCATCCAGCAAATTTAATCCCAAAAATCTGGTCAAAATGGCAGATATTCACAAAATATATAACAAATTTCTGTGAGACAATGTGGCCCTACAATGTTTTTATTATTTAAAATTACCTATAAAATTATCTAAAACTTGCAATGGTTATATTTTTCTTTTTATATTATGTGCTCTGAAGCCAAAGATTCACCTGCTTTAAAAGAGGGACGGATCTGTGTAGGGTTAGACACAAATCGGATATTCAGATTTTTAGAGGTATTCGTGAATCGTAACCCTATCAATTTCGTCTGAATAATTAATTATCTGATCTGATTCGAGCTGTAACCATCCAGATATTTGGCATCCTAGATATCCGAGTTTTTTTTAGATTTTTAATAAGATATCTGATTCGAATCATCCGTCTAGATAATATCTTCCTTGTTCACTAATAAATAAACTAGTTTAACTCGTGTTTCTGTAATCAATTTGATCCCCTGATCCGACGAAAAGATCGCTTGAATTTAGTAAAAACCGCTTAAATTTATTCATATTTTTTCCTTACCTCTAAAATTCTATTTTGATCGGATCAAAATAAAAACGATTTCTATTTCTATATAAGATAGAGTTTCTATATAGAATTAAGAATATAGGATTTGATTTCTTTCTATTATTTTATTTGTCTATATATATATATATGTATTAATACGTAGATACTCTCATTATTCATGTTCTTAAAATAGAATTTAACATACAAGGATTTAATTTTATCTATTTTTTGATTTTCCCATGGACTGTATATTTGTAACAAAGGGTGAGAATTTTCTCAATTTCAATCGACTAGGAGTGTTATACCAATTTTGTTTGACTAATATATCTGGAAACCGTAAGACTAAACAAAAATAGAAAATAAATTATTTTTTTTGAAAATAATATAAAATAATAATATTTTATTAAAAATAAAAATATTATTTACTTTAAAAAATCTAATAATTAAATAAATTGATAAATATAGTACATCAAAATATGGTAAAACTTATATATAATATAATATTATATAGCATATATATAATTCTTTAAATGTATGTTATATATGTATATAGCAGATCATGCATATCGGATATCGTTCTTAAAAAATATTAGTATTTATGATATGTTTCGTTTCTTATAGATATTGTATACGTATATCTGAATTTATCAGTTATAATCGAAATGAATAACAAATCAAATTATCAAAATTTACAAAGATTTTGTTCAGCTATAAGTCTAGATACAATCTTTCGGGGACAAGACACTGGCAAAAAATAATGTTTCATTTAGAAGACGTGCAAGGTAAAGGTGGATACATACATAAGTAGCAATTGAGATGAATAAATACATGATGTATTGTGTGTTCATAATGTTTCATAAAACATGTTCATAATGTTTCATAAAACATGTTAGAGTTCGTCTTAGTCCACCGCACGTTAAAATTTATTATGGCAACTTGGATTTTGAACAATTTTCATTCATTGAACGGGCCTTGTGGTCAAGTGGCAGTGGACGGGCCTGGGACGCCAACACGTTTCAGGTTCGATCCTCCTGCTATGCGAAACTAAGTCACATTGTTCTGTTCACCTAACGCGGATATGGGTCCATGCTTTAGGACCCATTTGAATGCCCAGGAGAAGGAGTCCATCCGCGGGCTTGCGACTCCCCCGGGGGTTAAGTCTGGTTCCAATAGTGACCCGGGTTTAACCCTTTTTTTTGTCAAAAAAAAAAAAAAAAAAAAAACAATTTTCATTCAACATTCCGGGAGTGTATCACTTCTTATGTTGGGAAATGAGTTTTGTGTAACCGTTGACTCGTTAAATTTATGCAAATCGTTTTTTTTCCTTTAACAATTTTTTTTAAAAATAAAATGTTTTTTTCTTTCATAGTTTAGTTCCATACTAAAAACATGAATTAAAAAATTTAACTGAAACAAATTGAGCATAAAATATTTCCTTTTAAAATTAAAATTCATAATAATATAAATCAAGAAAATATAATTAAGGAGAAAAGTTTTCAACATACTTAAAACCATAAGCTAGCTTCCCTAGCTAGTCGCTAAATTGATTTTTCTTTTAGGGCTATTACTCGTTAATAGATAAAGTTTTAGGACAAAAACTTACTCCATTCTGGTTACTTTGGAAACTTTGGAAATCAAGGAATAATCTGATTTTCAATCAGCATGTGACAAATCCTCAGCGAGACGCAAATTATGTTACTGCTGAAGTACGGGATTGGTTAACAAAGACGGCAAAGGGTGGTCCAACACCTCGGTCATGTTTGGTCAGGAGCAGTTTATGGCGCCCACCATCGCATTCACATCTCAAATGTAACTTCGATACAGCTTATGATATTCAATCTCGAAACCTCTGCTGGTTGGGTTATTGGGGATCAATACGGTGTGGTTAACCGTAGGATAGCCCATTTATTTATAAATCAATATGACTAAAATAGGGTTAATACTTAATTAATACTAAAATATGATGGGTTTATATCATTTAGGGTTGGCCCAGGCTAAAACTTTTCATTTAACATCCCTAATCCTGATGATAAAGAGGTGTCATTTAAGAAACGAAACATATTCAATCTATTTAACTAACGTCCGCACAGTTGATTATCTAAAGGTTAGTGGATTATTAAAATAAATATTGAGTTTTGGAAATTATAAACTTAACTAGAATTTGACCCGCCCTTAAAAGGACGGGTATATTTTTTCTTTTAAATTTAACTTTTGATATTTGTTTTTTCTTTCTGATTATATTAGTATTTTTTTAAATCATATCTGTGTATAAATTTTAATCAAAATATATTTTATTAAATAATATCAATTTAAAAATTAATCTCGTATACGCACGGTTAAGGTTGGATTGCGGGTTGAACTCGTCCCGCTGACCCCTAACCCACGGATTTTCAATTTTGTTTTGGTTAAAAAATATGACCCGCACAACCCGCAAACATATAATTTTGTACCCGCATCCGCTCCGCTTAATTTTGTGGTTATCCTTGGATTATATATTTATTTTAAAAGTCTTTATTTAATTTAATTACTATAAAAGTATATTTATAATAAAAAATTATACATGATTTAAATTTTAAATTATTATTTTTCAATTCCTGTATTTTAAAATAGCTGTACCAAAAATAATTAGTTAGTGAAAGGGGCCAACAACTTTTTAAGCAGATTTTTTGGTAATAATTCCCTTTTAATAGTATAGATATAGTTTGTTTAGATACATATTTGAAAGAAAATGAATCTATTTTCAAAATTTTGTTAGATTGTTTGTGTAGATATTTGAAGAATTAATTTTTAAAAATTAATATTCGAAATTTTATTTATTTAGTTTTATAATATACTTTCAGTATCAGCGGCGGGTATACTATTTTAAACTGAATAAAATGTTTTAACTTAATTTAATTTTGTTTTTGTATAATAGTTTTGGTAACGTATGCTTTCAAATAAAAAACACGTACATAAATTGTATGCAGTATTATTGGATGTTGAGATATAATCTAAATTATAAAAAGCTAATAATTTCCATATTATATAGTATTAAGCTTGATACAAAATATATTATATAGTTTTGTAACAATTATAGTATCAATACATCGATAATATTGTAAAAGCTATTAGTGTTTTTTTTGTCGTTCATATTAATATTAATATTTAAATCCTAAATAGGTCAGCATATACATATATACAATTAAAATACAATCCAAAGTCTAGTAAAAGAAAAAATATAAGCAGTATCAACTAAAACTACACACATGTATTCCATGAATTGATACTGGATTGTATTAACATAAACCAACTGGACTTAACATAATTAGTCAAGAATATTCATACTAAAAATACCTGACTTAGAATCAACCCAAAAATCAAAGTCTCATAGTCAGTATTTTGAAAACTGATACGGACCCACGGTTGAAATAATAAATCCGGTGATCCAAGATAAATACGGTTTGGGTTTTGTAAAAAAAACTAATATTTAAAAACCTAATAAAACCCGCAGAAACTCGCTAAAACCCATAAACCGATTATCGTTGAACTGTTGGTTGAACTAATAGATAACTTTTACTTTTACTTTTTTCTTTTAGTTTTTAATATGTTTTTAAAATCTATTTTGTATATTTTTCATAAATAAGTTAGGTTTTTCAGTTTTGTTTTAGTTAATTTATTAATAATGTTTTACTTTTGGTTTACTTTGAATTTGAAGTTTATTTATTATTCACATTACACTTATAAATATTTATGAACTTTTAAGTTTTGATATTATTTATTAGATGTCATAAATCTTAATTTGTTTCAAAAATAATTTAAATACTCTAAACTATTTTTAATATTTTGTATGTCAAATGAAAAAAAAATATGTAAAAACTAAAGTAATTAATTTGGATGGAATACTGACAAAAAGAAAATGTAACCGAATACATGATAATATCACAGTGATATTATAAAAAAGTAACATAGATTATCAATTACGATTTGGATAAACCTAAAAGGAAGAAATACAATTGTTATTTTATATATTGGTTTGTCGGTTAATATATGTAAAAGAAAGAAATGGTGCCGAAAATATTGGACTATTGGACTGGAAGTTATGACATAGTATTGATTAATAAAAGGTAATTATAGTTGTATTTTTTTTTTAAATTGAACCTGACCTTTATCAACTGGTTATGCTGAAGAATTAATAGAATATATGAAATGTACATCAGTGCACAGTTGTGGCGACATTATGAAACTTAAGAAAAATGGATTTATATAAAGTTAACTAAAAATTGAATATATAAAATGATAACAGAGAAAGTCAATAACGACCTTCCTTTTGATTATTTTAATCGATCAACAAAAATTATTTGGAAAGAAAAATTAAATACAACTTACGGCAAGCACAATTGTGTCGACATTATGAACTTGGGTAACTAGACATAAAAGCAGAGAGATTAAACAATAATAACACATTTACGAAATGTTGCCTATAAATAGGTAACAAAAGAAAAACATTGACCCGGGTTTAACCCTTTTTTTGTCAAAAAAAAAAAAACAAAAGAAAAACAAGATTAAGAAAAAGCAAAGCAAAACCAAAAGAAATGGCGAAGAACCTTAGCTCCGCCACCTTCACCGTTCTCTTGCTTGTCCTCTTGATGGCTTCGACCGGTATTAGTTAACTTAATCAAGTTCTCTAATATACTTTGCAGTTGTCTTTTGAATATCTTATGCTGATGATTTTGATGAATATGTCAACATGTAGAAATCCTCAAAATTGAGGCTATGAACATCAAGGCTAGATGCCTTCCACAGGGATGCAAAAATCCTACATTTTCCGAGGAGTGCGGCGTGGAGCCATTCCCAGGTTCAAATAACGATTGCTGTCACTGTTGCGTAGCCAAATACGGGAGGAAAGCAGTCTGTAAAGGAGTTGTTGAGGGACCAGACAAACACTGTCATTGCTACAAAGAACGTGTTTGAAATAACCTCATACAATTACCAAGTGTGATATATGTATAACTTGTGTGTTTCATTTGGTGTGCGGACATTACATGTGTGTATGTTTATGTTCGAGATTCGTTTGTTTCCCAATAAAACATCAAGGGCAAAGCATATCATTGCTTGCCCCGAAGTGTGAGCTCATGTCGTATGCAACTTTGTATTTTCTGAATATTCAAGTTTTTTTTTTTTGTTTGCGTTCGTCATTTCATCCCCGCCTCTTGCATTCAAATTTCTATCCCAAGAAATCATTAATATTGCCACATCTTGATAGACTTGGATTGGATAGTAAGATCAATTTTTAAGACGCATAAGCTCTGTTGACTTATACTATCCACTAACGAAAGGGGTTCTAGTTCTGGAATTCTAAATTGAAAACAAAAATATACATATATATATATGCGTGTATATAATTGCGAGATTTTATATTTTATGGAAAACCCAATTCAAAGTATCTGATTTTAGATACTTTGGATTAAATTTTCTGTAAAATATAGAATCTCGCAATTACATACAAGCATATATAAAAGGTTTACAGAAATTTCAAGGTATTTTTTTTTTAAGAAACATCAAACAGACTATGAAAACCAATTTCTAAATAACATCCTTTATTTTTTCGTCAACAAACATCCTCTAATTTTCATATCGAAAAGAGAACTCTTCCGATAAGTTTATTAAGAGCATCATTATCCCTAGCACTTTTAATGGAGTGCTTAATCATTTTTTTAGTAATAAATAGGTGTTAAATACTTTTTTTAAGCAACCTCTAATTTTTATCCTCCAATGCAAGTATCTTATTTAGAAATTCTTAAAAAAAATTAAACATTGTTTTATTTAAGATAAAATTTATTTATTAGATAAAACATATTAAAAGATCATAAAAAAATTAAGAAACACTTTGGTTTGTAAAATCTCTTGCCATCATCAGAAAGTAAGCCAACATTGTTTGAAACATCCTATAAGAATAAACCAAGAAGAAGAAGTTCAAGAGTAAACCAAGCTACACATACCTTTCATCCACAAATTTGGCATATACATTCTACACAACTTCAATTAAACCAAGAGGAAAAAAAAACTCCATTCCATACTTACTTTCGCTCGTTGTTACTCGGTTTGAGATCCCTGAAAATAATGCCACGATCCAAGCTCCTTGCAAGCTTGAGTTGTTTGTGCTCTGACGGATTAAACTTTCCAAGTTCTATATTCCAAACAGTGATGAGTTTGTTCCAGCAGTATGGTGGCCCTATAGTTCAATCTGGAATTAAGAAGAGAGCAATATGCCAATATGAAACATCAAAACGCTTCTACAAAGGTCATCACAACATCACAACAGAGACACAATGAAGGAAGGCAAAATCATGATAAGTATATATAGAAAAGAGAAGAAACCTTGTTGTCATGGGAAGACCAAAAGGAATTCCATCTATATACAATGCACACTCAACGTAAAGCTCTGCTCTTTTGTCCTCTATGAACATAAATCAAACCAGCAAAGTCAGAAATTAAGGACCAATAATCACATTAACTTCAATTTCGTTTGAAGAGATTTGATTCAAATCTACTTTCACGAGTGATATCTTGTGTTTTTAATAGGTTTTATCATTCATTTATCATGCATTTTGATCATCTAGGATAGCATTTAGACTTGTTTAGTTTGCATTGCATTGCATTTGTTCTTATCAGGTGATGGAGATGCCAAATGGTGACTTTGGAGCAATTGGAGGTGGATTGGAGGCAAGATTGGTGTTTTTCGAGTTCATGGTGTGATGACTAAGTGTCCCAGCGGCTTCATGTGACAGGCAGCGGCATTTTGACCTCGCAGGAAGCCGATGCACATCACCCAGCGGCCTAGCGTCACCCAGCGGCCTGGCGTCCTGACGAGAAGCCGGTGCAGAAGTTCTGCTGAAAATTCTAAGTGTTGGAGCGGCTTTTGGTGCAGCGGCTTCGCCTAGCCGCTGGGAAAAACCAGTGCTCCCTGCCCGACTTCGAGATGTTGCAGCGGCTTGGTGAACGTGACGAGAAGCCGGTGTGCATATCCCAGCGGGTTTCTGCACCCCCCAACGGCTTTTAGTCATCGCCAAAAGGCAGTTGCGACCATTTTCATAGTTAGCATTTGAGAGTTAATCAGACTTGTTTTTACTCTTTTATCCTTATGTTTCTAGCTACTATAAATACTTTGTAGACCTAATCTTTGTAATAATCTGAATTTCTCCTAAGAAACAAAAACCATTTTGGTGAAAGCTCTTTCCTTTAAAGAAAATCATCATCTTGTTCTTGTGTTTTTGAGTGATTTTAAGTTCCTTTCTTCCTTTCTTTACATGATTAAGCTTAAATCTCTCATGAGTTTAAGAGGAATCATGGTGATTAGTGAGTAGTCCACTTTTGGATTCATGGGTTAGGGAGACTAAGGGTGATTAAGCTAGATCTAAGGTGTTTAGGTATAGATCTTTCTATTTCCTTGCTTGTAGAGTGTCCTTAATGCATCTTTTGAGTTGGCCTCTCAAAAGTTGAGCTTTAGACATTTCCCACCCACAAGGTGTTTGATGAAATGTCTGAGCCAACTCTCCTAAGCTTTTAACACACTTTGCCAAAGAGATTTGTTGTTAAAGGTGTTAAGATGGCTAGTAGACTTGATTTTAATGATTGCTTTTATGACATTCAACCAAAGAGATTTGATGCTTGAGTCATCTTAGCAAATGAGCATCCTTCTAGAGATAGAGTTTGTTTAGGATTGTGTCTAGGCCTAAGGTTAATAGATTGATTGAAAGTTGCCACCTTTAGTTCAAAACTTGATCACCCAAGGTTTAATCCCTTATCCCATGAGTTCTCCCATCTCATAATCAAAGAAAGGTTATTGTTTTATTGCATTTCAGTATTGCTCTAGGTTAAAACTCGTTTCACTTTTGGTTTGCACTTAGATTAAGCATGGATTTGTATTCTCAGTGCGTTGAAATCACCTAGGATTGGTTCGATAATCTTTTATACTACTGCATTTGATAGGGACCCGAAAGGTCCTGTTATCAAATTGGCGCCGTTGCCAAGTTCTATTGTGATTTTGACATTGGGATTTAGTCATTTGCTTGAGACTAAGTCATTTTTCTTATTATTGTGATATTGGCTCTGCTTTTTCCTTTTTCTTTTTCATTTCAGGTGTATGAACTTGAGAAGTAGAGGGACTACAAACCTCACTCCTCTAGTACCAGACATCCGGGCTTTGGAAAGAGAGAATACAAGAAGAAGGAGAGAAGAGGAGCAACAGGCTCATTTCAACAGATTAGGTTTTGATATGGCTCACCATCAGAACCAGAATCAAGATGGGGAGATCCCTTTGGGAGCTGCCCAAGAGGGAAATGGTCAAGGAGCTGCCAACCTTCGACCACAACACCCACAGCGCCAAGCTCGCGCCATTGGAACCTATGATCGCCCTCACATTCATGGTCATAGGTTGGGAATCAGAGCACCACCTGTGGAGAACAACAACTTCGAGATCAAGTCAGGGCTACTCAACACCATTGAGCACAACAAGTTTCATGGCCTGGCAGCTGAAGATCCTATTGATCATTTGTACAAGTTTGATCAGTATTGTAGTTTGTCCAAGACAAATGGTGTCTCTGAAGATGCATTCAAGCTGAAGTTGTTTCCCTTCTCTTTGGGAGACAAGGCACATCAGTGGGAGAGGTCTGTCCCAAGTGACACTATCACCACTTGGGAGGGATGTAAGGAAGCCTTCTTGGAGAAATTCTTCTCTACCTCAAGGACAGCTAAGATAAGGAACGAGATTTCTGGTTTCCAGCAGAAGAATCTAGAGAGCTTCAATGAGGCATGGGAGAGATTCAAGGACTACCAAGCTCAGTGTCCTCATCATGGTTTCAGCAAGGAGAGCTTGCTTAGCACTTTCTACAGAGGAGTTCTCCCATCTTGCAGAAACAGGCTTGACACTGCTAGTAATGGTTTCTTCTTGGGCAGAACGGTGGAGGATGCAGAGGAACTGGTGGAGAACATGGCAAAGAGTGACTCAGTCTACAATGAGGAGTATGATAGAGCCAACAGAGGGGATGACCAGCAGACAAGGAGAGATATCAAGTCTTTGCAAGACAAGTTGGACTTGGTTCTTTCAAACCAATCCAAGAAGGAGCAGGTTAGCTTTGTTGGTGATCCTAGTCAAGAGGTTCCTCCTAAGGTGAATGAAGTTGATGGTTTAGAAGGGCAAGAAGAGCTTTGCTTCATCAACAACAATGGTACATGGTACAGAAAGGAGCCCAACTTTCAGTACAACAACTACCAGCAAAGACCTTATTCCAACAACCCACAAGGTGGTTACCAGCCTAGGAACAACCAACAAGGAAGCCATCAACCTCAGCAAAACCCTCCTCCTGGTTTCTCCAATAAAGGAAACCAGTCTACTCAAGCCCAAGGAAGTTCTTCTCAACCTAAGGCTCAAGACACAAGTGTGGAATCAATGTTCAAGCAACTACTTGAAGCTCAATCAAGAAATGAGAAGCAAATTGGTTATGAGTTGAAGAACATCCACTCAAAGATTGATGGGAGCTACAATGAGCTCAACAACAAGTTCAGAGCTTTGGAGAATCAGTTTGCCTCTATGAGTTCTAACTCCAATCGCCAACAAGGAACTCTTCCCGGAAAGCCTGAGCAAAACCCAAAGGAGACAATGAAAGCAATCACTCTAAGGAGTGGCAAAGAGTTGCCTTCAAGAGTTCTCACCAAGGATGATGAGAAACAAAGTGGGGAGGTGGCCATCAACATAGATGATGATGTGGTGATTGTAGATGAGAAGACCAATGATGAGATCTTGGAAAAGATAGTAGAAGCTAAGGGTAAAGGGAAGATTGGAGAAGAGAAGAAAACAGTGAAACACGGTGAAGTTGCTACTCCATCAAAAGAATCTTCTTTTATCCCTCCTCCTTATGAACCCAAGCTCCCATTTCCTGGAAGATTCAAGAGGCAACTGTTGGAGAAGTACAAGGCACTCTTTGAGAAACAAATGAGTGAAGTTCAGGTCACAATGCCTATCATTGATGCTTTCATGCTGGTTCCTCAATACAGCAAGTTCTTGAAAGATGCTGTAGCCGCAAAGAAGAAAGAAATGGAAGGCATGATGATCCTTACTCATGAGTGTAGTGCAATCATCCAGAGATTGAACATACCAAAGAAGCTAGAAGATCCAGGATGCTTCACACTCCCTTGTGCCATTGGTCCTATAGAGTTTGAGAAGTGTCTTTGCGATCTTGGGGCTAGTGTCAGTCTCATGCCTTTGTCAGTTGCGAAAAGACTTGGATTCACTCAGTACAAGAAGTGCAGACTTTCATTGGTATTGGCTGATCGATCAGTGAAGTTCCCTGTTGGTATCTTAGAAGATCTCCCAGTGATGGTTGGAAATTGTGAGATTCCTACAGACTTTGTGGTGCTTGAGATGGATGAGGAGGCTAGAGACCCTTTGATCCTTGGTAGACCATTCTTAGCTACAGCAGGAGCTATAGTGAATGTAAAAGAAGGAAAGATTGATCTCCATCTGGGCAAAGGGCATGTTCTCCACTTTGACATCAAGGAGATGATGAAGAAGCCAACTGTGCAAAACCAAGCCTTCTACATAGAGGAAATGGAAGCTCTAGCTGATGAACTTCTTGAGGAGTTGGGACTAGAAGATTCTCTACAACATGCTTTGACCATAGACAAAAAGGTCCAAGTAGTAGAGAACCAGGAGAGTGCAGCCTATGGGAGAATGTTGGATGCGCGCAAGGGGTTTGTGGATAGGGAGCAGTATGAGGAGCTACCACAAGCATCTTCAGCTACTCAACAAGAGGTCAGTCATCAAGATGACTGGAGTGAGCTCAAAGCCCCTAAGGTGGAGCTTAAACCCCTTCCCCATGGTGTAAGGTACGCCTTTCTTGGCCCTAATGAAACTTACCCTGTCATTGTGAGTAGTGAACTTACTGAACTTGAGCTATCTGAACTTTTAAATGCTCTTAAAAGATTTAGAAAAGCAATAGGGTACTCTCTTGATGACATCAAAGGGATATCACCTACTTTGTGCATGCATAGGATACATCTTGAGGATGAATCTATGACTTCTATAGAACATCAAAGAAGGTTGAATCCCAACTTGAAAGATGTTGTAAAGAAAGAGATTCTTAAACTCTTAGATGCTGGTGTGATCTACCCTATCTCAGATAGTAAGTGGGTATCTCCTGTGCATGTAGTCCCAAAGAAAGGTGGTATCACTGTGGTTAAGAATGAGAAGGATGAATTAATACCAACTAGGACCATAACTGGTCATAGGATGTGTATTGATTACCGAAAACTTAATTCAGCCTCTAGAAAAGATCATTTTCCATTGCCATTCATTGATCAAATGCTTGAGAGGCTTGCAAATCATCCTTTTTATTGCTTTCTTGATGGGTATTCAGGGTTCTTCCAAATCCCCATACATCCCAATGATCAAGAGAAGACAACATTCACATGCCCCTATGGCACCTTCGCTTATCGAAGGATGCCATTTAGGTTATGTAATGCTCCAGCTACCTTTCAAAGGTGCATGATGTCTATCTTCTCTGACCTCATTGAGGATGTTGTGGAGGTGTTTATGGATGACTTCTCTGTCTACGGATCCTCGTTTTCTGCTTGTTTGTCAAATTTGTGCAGGGTCCTACAGAGATGTGAAGACACCAACCTTGTGCTGAACTGGGAGAAGTGCCACTTCATGGTTAAGGAAGGGATTGTGCTTGGGCACAAGATTTCAGAGAAAGGCATTGAGGTGGACAAAGCCAAGATTGAAGTGATGGTTAAGCTGCCTCCACCTAAGACAGTAAAAGACATTAAAAGCTTTCTTGGTCATGCGGGATTCTACAGAAGGTTCATCAAAGACTTTTCCATGATCTCTAGACCAATGACCAAGCTGCTGTGCAAAGAAGCTTCCTTTAGCTTTGATGTAGAGTGTCTTGAAGCCTTCAAGAAGCTGAAAGGCGAGCTAGTGAGTGCACCTATTGTCCAGCCACCAGATTGGAACCTCCCCTTTGAGATTATGTGTGATGCTAGTGACTACGCTGTTGGAGCAGTCTTGGGGCAGAAGAAAGACAAGAAGACACATGTGATCTACTATGCTAGTAGAACCCTTAATGATGCCCAAGTGAAATACTCTACAACAGAGAAGGAGCTGTTAGCCATCGTCTTTGCCTTTGAGAAGTTCAGGAGCTACCTTGTGGGGTCTAAGGTGATTGTCTACACAGATCATGCAGCTTTGAGGCACCTCCTAGCCAAGAAAGATGCCAAGCCAAGACTGTTGAGATGGATTCTACTGCTTCAAGAGTTTGATCTTGAGATTAAAGACAGGCCTGGAGTTGAGAATGGTGTGGCTGATCACTTGTCTAGAATGAGAGTGGAGTGTGGTATCCCCATTGATGAAGGACTTCCAGAGGAACAGCTTATGGCTATTAGAGCAGTGGTTGCAGTTTGCGAGACCGGTAAGAAGATTGAGGAAGTCAAGGCAACAAATGAGAAGGAACCTTGGTATGCTGATTTTGTCAACTATCTTGTTACTGGGAAGGAGCCACTGGATCTTGAAGGCTATGCCAAGAAGAAGTTTTACAAGGAGTTGAAGAGGTACTATTGGGATGAGCCCTTTCTCTACATACTTTGCAAAGATCAACTCTATAGAAGGGTAGTGGCTGAAGAAGAAGTAGATGGGATCCTCACACACTGTCATGGATCATCATATGGAGGCCACTTTGCTACATTCAAGACAGTTGCTAAGGTGCTACAAGCTGGATTTTGGTGGCCCCACATGTTCAAAGACACACAAGACTTTGTTTCCAAGTGTGATTCTTGCCAAAGGAGAGGAAACATCTCTAGGAGAAATGAGATGCCTCAAAATCCAATACTTGAGGTGGAAGTGTTTGATGTATGGGGAATAGACTTCATGGGCCCTTTTCCTTCCTCTTATGGCAACAAGTACATCCTTGTAGCTGTTGACTATGTATCTAAATGGGTTGAAGCAGTGGCAAGCCCTACAAATGACTCAAGAGTAGTAGTCAAGATGTTCAAAAGCATAATATTCCCAAGGTTTGGAGTCCCTAGAGTGGTTATAAGTGATGGAGGATCACATTTCATCAATAAGTTGTTTGAAGGTCTCCTAAGAAAGAAGGGTGTTAAGCACAAGGTTGCCACACCATATCATCCTCAGACTAGTGGGCAAGTGGAGCTTTCAAACAGGGAAATCAAAAGCATATTGGAGAAGGTTGTGGGTACTAAGAGGAAAGACTGGTCAGACAAGCTTGATGATGCACTTTGGGCTTATAGGACAGCATACAAGACTCCCTTAGGCACTACACCCTTCAACCTTGTCTATGGGAAGGCTTGTCATCTTCCAGTTGAGCTTGAGTATAAGGCAATGTGGGCTGTGAAGCTGTTGAACTTTGATATCAAGAGTGCCAAGGAGAAGAGACTGTTTCAGCTACATGAGCTTGATGAGATAAGGATGGATGCTTTTGAGAGCTCAAGGATCTACAAAGAAAAGACCAAAGCCTTTCATGATAAGAGCATCTTGAAGAGAGAGTTCAAGGCTGGAGATCAAGTTCTTCTCTACAATTCTAGGCTGAAATTGTTTCCCGGAAAGCTAAGATCAAAATGGTCCGGACCTTTCAAGATCAAGGAAGTAAGGCCATATGGAGCAATTGTGCTATGGGATAAGAATGGAGGAAATTTCACAGTCAATGGACAAAGAGTGAAGCCATACATGGCTACTACACGAGAGGAAGATGGAATGTCAGTTCCACTTTCTGATCCTACCCCAGCTTAGTCCCAAGGGAAGCAAAGTCAAGCTAGAGACTTAAAACAAGCTCACTTGGGAGGAAGTCCCATGTTTATCCTTGTGCATATTTTTTAAATTTTATTTTTAGTATCTAGTATTGCTTTTGGGGATTTTTTTCTGTGTGTTTTCAGGTCATCAGGTCCCAGATGAGAAACTGAGTCAACAAACAAGATGTTTGGAGGTTCACAAGAGCTCACAGCGGCCACGAGGAACAGTTTCATTAAGCCGTTGCGACCTGATACGAAAAAAAAAAAAAAAAAAAAAAAAAAAAAAAAAAAAAAATGTTAAGTGTCGCAGCGGCTTTTTGCAGCGGTTACTCCATACCGCTGGGTAAAACAGTGCTCCCTGCCCGACTTCGGGTTCTTGCAGCGGCTTGGTGTCGAGGTGGACCGCTGGGACGACGCGCATCGGGTTCTTGCAGCGGCTACGCCATACCGCTGAGCCTTAACCGACGCGTACCGACTCTGATTCCCGGTTCAATTCAATTGAACCAGACCCAATCAACCAGAACCGGACGCGACCACTCTTCTTCTTCCCTAAATCGTGACTCTCTCTCTCCTCTGCCCCATTCTCACGTGAACAAGAGAAACCATTCTCTCTCAAGTATCAACACTCATAACTCTCTCAATTCTCATTCGTTTTTGCTGATTCCGGTTGCTAAATCCGTGATTTTGCTTCATCTTTCCATTTCTCCACTCTTGTTTCTCAGAAACAAGCTAAGGTATCGCGATTTAAACACTTGAAATTCGTTGGTGAAAATTTCCAACTTTTTCAAAGTTGATGCATTGTTGATTCCATGCCTAAAGCTTGTTGATTATGCCTCTATTAGCTTGTTTGAGAAGTGGGTTTTGAATTTCATGATAAATTTGCATAATTTGAGAATTTGAGAATTAGGGTTCTTGGTGTTCTTGAAATTTTCGAAAATTTTGGGGATTTTGGTTGTTGTTGCTGTGATTGATAGCACTGAAGTGTTCTAAGGCTGCTGCTAGTTTCTTTTCATTTAAATCGCATTTGCCTTTGATAAATTGTGCTAAGAAGAGTAGTTTTTAAAATGTGATTTTCTAAATGAAAGCTTTCTCCTCTTTTACTTAGAGCTTGAGTTTATTCTTGTCTAGCACTTGAAATGAAAAAGATTGCTTAGTTAAGATTGCCTTGAGTTAATTTGATCTTTCTTTTTAGAAGCTATCTTTGCTTTGCAAGTTTCTTTTTGCATTGTTCTTATATGATCTCAAGTGTTTGATTTCAGGTAGTAATGGTGAGAACTAAAGCCAGCGCGGAAACCAAACCCAAATAGATCAGAGTCTGATTTCTTCCAAGCTGTGGGAACTTCATCTCAAGCTGTGGGAACTTCTTCTCAAGCTATGGTAACTTCTTCTCAAGCTGGAACAAGAGCAAACCCACCAAGAGCAGGCAGGCCCCAGCCTCCAACTCAAGTCTACCGACGAAAACCTGTTCCACAGAAGAAGGAAAAGACACCCACTGAACAGGCAGCAATTGAAGCTGAGATTGAGGAAATGATAGAAGAAGGTCTTAGAGCTGAAACTGAAGATGAGGAAGAAGCACCAGCTCCAACTCCTGCAACAGTCAAGAAGGGACAGAGAGTACCGCCAGCCACCAGAAACCATTCTCCAGCACAGCTCTACGAGCGCCTTTCTGAGGATGTTGAATGGCGAGCTATGAAATTTCCAGATCGGGAGACTCTTGAGACGCTTGGACTGTATCAGGATGTGAGACAGATTCTTCAGAACATGGGCATGGAGTCACTGCTTAGTATGAGCTACGGGGTTCATGAGGAGCTTTCTTGTCAGTTCTTGTCTTCATTCGTTGCTACCTCCATCGCGCCCGGAACATAAAACTGACGGGTATGGGCGCATTTCCTTCACGATACATAGGAAGACCTACAAGGTCGGGTTCAAGAAGCTGAGTTCTATTTTCGGATTTCCAGACAGACCTTCACCCTTCACACCTAATAGATCAGCGATTGTTAAAGAGATATGGAATGAGATCTCCGGGAAAGCTCGTGTGGCTGGGGAGGATAAGAGCACAGATATCTCAAACCCTGCAGTGAGATTGACCCATAAGGTCCTTACTCACACCTTCTACTCGCGTAGTGAACCTGGCGGGTAGAGATGTCAATTGGGCGGGCCGGGCGGGTTTGGGCGCGTGTCCGAATGGGCTTCATTTTTTTGTTGGACATTTTTGGTCGAAGCCCAAATAGAACCATGTCCAAATGAGACCATAACCAAATAAGACCATGATTTGTTGGGCTGTCCATGGGACCCATACACCCATTTAATGTAAACAATATAATTTTCATTTTTTCGATTTTTGTGGGAAATTGTGTTTTTCTGTTTTGGAAAAAATTGCATTTTCGGTTTTTGCGAGAAATTGTATTTTTTCGGTTTTGGCGGAAAATTGCGTTTTTTCAATTTTGCAGAAAATTACGTTTTTAGTTTTGGCGAGAAATTACGTTTCTAGGTATTGACGGGAAATTGCGTTTTTGATTTTGACAGGAAATCGGTTTTTTCGGTTTTGGCAGAAATTGCATTTTTTTCGGTTTTGGCGGAAAATTGTATTTTTCGATCTTGGCAGGAAATTACATTTTTCCGGTTTTGGCGGGCAACTATGTTTTTTCCGATTTTAACGAAAATTTACGTTTTTTCGATTTTAACGAAAAATTACGTTTTTCAGTTTTAGCGGAAATTATGTTTTCCATAACAAAAATCACAAATAAACAGTTAAAAATCAAACTTTCAGGCTTCAGGAAGAAAAAATGTTGGAAAAAAAATATTGTGTTTTTTCTAATTTGCTAAACCTAGATATTTTAGATTTTTGGGCCGCCCATTGTCCAAGTGGTTAAACCCAATATTGTCCATGTTATAATTGGGTTCGTCCATGTGGACAAAATTTAGTTACTGGGTCAAAATGGGCATGTCCATTTCAGACCATATCAATTTGGACACGGGCCGCCCATTTATAGCCCGCCCATTTGACATCTCTACTGGCGGGGCAAATGACGAAGAGCTTAAGCTTCTTGCTCTAGGACTCCTTCCCATACTTGAAGATAAACTGATAGACACCACTCCTGAAGATTTTGAGGATATGGGAATAGTGGGATTGTTGATGAAGAGATTCACTTATTACAAAGAGTGGGTTTGGACTACTAAGATTGCAAAACCGAAGCTGTTCATCGGGAGCTTCATTACCCCTATCTTGGAAGCAGTGGGTATTCGCTTGGGAACTCCGGATCAAGCTCCAGCCTCAATGGACATCCCCTACTTGCAGAGGACTCAATTTCTCACAGGAAAAGACGGCAAACCGTTTGCTTTTCCCTTCTGGTCACGCGATTTCGACCCTGTGCCGTTACACATCCTCCTTCCATGTGAGAGGGAGACAACTCTAGCTGATCCTCAGCATGTTAGAATTCACTCCTCCAGAGCATGAGCTTGTTCCTCTGATTTGGTGAATTTGAGAAAATCACCAGACCTCGCAAAAAGAGAGCCAGGGCTAGTGCTTCTCAGTCTGCTCGTTCCTAGTGATGCTGATGATGAAGGGCCGATCACACCAGGACCTAAGTATGGGACAGAGCGGTACTACTTTGCGCCTTATCGCGGTCTCACAACGAGTGTTGCATTGCGCCATTCTCTCTCTCAGAATGCTAAGCTACAAAGATGGAACAAGATGCAGGATAGGACCCTTTACAAGCTCAAGGAGTCGGTCAAAGTGCTTAAAAGACAGATGAAGAAAGGTCACTTCAATGCTAGCTCGGACAAGCAATCGGCTCAGGCTGCCGAAGGGATGATATTATGACAGAAGCTGGCCCTTCAACCCTCCCTAGACCCTCCTTCTATGATTCTAGGTCAGCAGCCCCTGCACCAGCACGCTCTCCAGACCATGAGCTTCGTAGAAGGCGCAGAACCCTTCTCCACCAGCTCGTGTCTCCTCCAACGAGTCCCTTCTTTGCCACTGCTGATGACTGGGACACTGAGGACACTCCTTCTATCCTTAGTCAGGTATCTTCTCACCTCACCATTGTACATACCAGTTTTTCTTTTGCATTTAATTCT
>NC_079519.1:35868436-35893026 GCF_000801105.2 Raphanus sativus | reverse complement strand
GGAGTGATGAATCGCCACAAGCTTGGTGATGAAGGCTTGATAAGATCCTGGCTGCTCTCAAAGTGTTTCTCACAACTAGAAAGACTTAGGGTTTATTTGCTCTTGCAAACTAAAAACTTTCATGAAAACTGAAGGCAAAATCGCCAAATACAAGGAGTATATAGTCTCCCTTGTTGAACTCTCAAAGATAAAAATGGGCCTAAACAAAGGGCCAACTCTCAAACAAAAGGAAAGGCTGACAAATGCCCAAAGTCTAAACCAAAATAAAATTAAATCAAAACAGTAAACCGGATGCTAATTGAGATGCCTAAACCAAAGCTCATAGTATGCTTGCTTGTTGCCTCATTAAAACCTTATCGGGAAAACCCAGTGGGACAAAACCCGATGAAAGAAAAAGAGTACAACACATACTACTTACTTTGGTGGTCGGCTATATCTCTGAACCAGAAGCAAATTGGTTGGTTGGATTGGAGATTGATTCTGAACCAAGGTTGAAATGTGGAGAGGATGAGCCCGGTTCGGTTATGGACGATGGAAGAGAACTGAATCGGACCGGGCTGATCTGAACTTCTATGGAGCCGGTCGGGTCTTCAATCTTCAAACCAGACATCTCTTGAATCAGTCAGAGTAGCTGTTTGAGACCTTGATCAATCAGTTCTTGAACCGCCTTGGTGAACCCATTCCTTAACCTTGCTGAACCTGATCTTGTAGTAGGACCCTTATGCACTTGGGGAACCTCAGCTTGAGTGACCACAACATCCCCTCCCCCTTGAGTAGGTTCTGTCCTCAGAACTTCGTCTTCATCTTCAAGATAAGGGGCTAAATCAGCAACATTGAAAGTTGGGGAAACCTTGAACTCTCCTGGAAGCTCTAGCTTGTAAGCATTGTCGTTGATCTTCTCCAACACTCGGAAAGGACCATCTCCCCTAGGCGCCAGCTTGGACTTCCTTTCTGCAGGGAACCGTTCTGGTCGCATGTGAAGCCATACCCAGTCACCCGGCTTGAAAAGAACCTCCTTGCGATTTTTTGTTGAGCTTGACCCGGTTCCTCTCAGCCTTAGTCTCAAGTGTCTTCTGAACCTGCTGGTGCATGCTCTTGACGAATTCAGCCCTGTCCACACCACTTTGACTAACTTGCATGTCTGGTGGCAATGGCTTGAAGTCCAACGGAATCTCTGGGTTAAAGCCATAGACAACCTCAAAAGGGGATTGGTTAGTAATAGAATGCTTGGCATGGTTATAAGCAAATTCAATAAAAGGCAAGCAACTTAACCAATTCCTCAAATTCTTACCCACCGTAGCTCTCAACAGTTGAGAGAGTACAGTTTACTACCTCGGTTTGACCATCTGTTTGTGGGTGGCAAGTGGTGGAGAAAAGAAGTTTAGTACCAAGTTTCTTCCAAAGTGTCCGCCAGAAATGGCTAAGGAACTTGGTGTCACGGTCGGACACAATGGTTCTGGGCACTCCATGTAAGCGTACCACTTCCTTGAAGAACAAGTTGGCGGTTTGGCTAGCATCATTGGACTTGTCACAAGGTATGAAGTGTGCCATCTTGGAGAACCTGTCTACAACAACAAAAATGGAATCTTTGTTTTCTATCTTGGGCAAGCCCAGAACAAAGTCCATAGAGATGTCCACCCAAGGTGCGTTAGGAATAGGTAAAGGCATATGTAAACCATAGGGATGAGATCGAGACTTAGTCTTTATGCAGACAGTGCATTTGGCGCAAAGGTTCTCGACATAGCGTCTCATTCTCGGCCAGTAGAAGTGTTCAGTGAGAACATCTAAGGTCTTGGTCCGGCCAAAGTGTCCCATCATGCCGCCACTATGTGCTTCCCGGGTTAGTAGATCTCGCATGGTCCCTTGAGGAATGCAAAGCCTCTTTCCTTGAATAGGAACCCATCATGCTGGTAGAATGGACCTACAACACCTCTGGTGGTACTAGCATAGAGTTCTGAAAAATCAGGGTCAGTAGCATAAGCAAGTTTAATATGTTCAAAACCCAAAATCTTAGCCTCCATGGTAGTGATGAGAGTGTGGCGTCTAGAGAGGGCGTCGGCCACTACGTTGTCCTTTCCCTTCTTGTACTTGATGACATAGGGAAATGTCTCCACGAATTCTAACCACCTAGCATGCCTCTTCTTGAGTGTGGTTTGGCCTCTCAAGTGTTTAAGGGTCTCATGATCTGTATGAATAACAAACTCCTTAGACAAAAGATAATGTTGCCAAGTTTCGAGGGACCTCACGAGAGCATAGAGCTCTTTGTCATAGGTAGGATAGTTGAGGGCAGCTCCACTCAATTTCTCACTGAAGAAAGCCACAGGTCGGCCACCTTGAGTAAGCACAGCTCCTATGCCCGTACCTGATGCATCACACTCAATCTCAAAAGTTTTATCGAAGTTAGGCAGAGTAAGGACTGGTGCATGAGTCAAACTATATTTAAGTTGATTAAAAGACTCTTCTTGGGCAGGTCCCCAAGTAAAGGATACATTCTTCTTGATCACTGATGTCATGGGAGCAGCAATGGTGCTGAAATCCCTGACAAACCGTCGATAAAAACTGGCCAGACCATGGAAACTGCGGACATGTCCAATCGTGGTCGGGGTGGGCCAATCTTGTATCGCCTTTATCTTCTCCTCATCGACCTTCAGTCCCTGTGAACTCACAACAAAGCCTAAGAACACTAACTGGTCAGTACAGAATACACACTTCTTGAGATTGGCATAAAGCCCTTCTTGCCGCAAAGCCTTTAGCACCTGTTCTAAATGGTCAAGGTGATCCGATAAGCACTGACTGTAAATCAAAATATCATCAAAGTAAACAACCACAAACTTACTGATGAAAGGCCTTAGAACCTCGTTCATGAGCCTCATGAAAGTGCTAGGGGCGTTGGTAAGGCCAAATGGCATCACAAGCCACTCATACAAACCTTGTTTCGTTTTGAAGGCGGTTTTCCACTCATCACCTTCCTTCATTCGAACTTGGTGGTATCCACTCCTAAGGTCAATCTTAGAAAACACAGTAGAACCACTTAGTTCATCCAACATATCATCAAGTCTAGGAATAGGGTACCGATATTTGATGGTTATGTTGTTGATGGCTCGGCAGTCCACACACATGCGCCATGTGCCATCTTTCTTAGGCACTAGCAGGACCGGAACCGCGCATGGGCTGAGGCTCTCACGAATGTAGCCCTTGTCCATAAGGTCTTGGACCTGCCTCTCCAACTCCTTGGCCTCCTCGGGATTAACTCGGTACGCAGCTCGGTTTGGTAAGGGCGCGCCTGGTACAAAGTCAATCTGATGTTCTATTCCGCGGATGGGGGGTAGTCCGGCTGGTATATCCTCAGGGAAGACGTCCTTGTACTGGTCCATAAGGACTTGCACCTCAGCTGGTACGTCTTGGACCTCAAAACCTGCAAAACAACCTTCCTTAAAGATCATTAGTAGCACCTGCGTCTCTTGATGTAAAGATTTAAGCACTTGACCAGAAGTAATATAAAGGTTAGTCTTACTTACCTTGCTGGATTGGTCCATTGCCTTTTGCATATCATGAACATCTTGTGGACTAAGTGGTGCTAGGCTATGCTTCTTGTTGTTGTGGTTGAAGCTGTAGATGTTGGTCCGGCCATGATGGATGGTCTCTTTGTCAAACTGCCACGGCCTCCCTAAGAGAATATGTCCGGCTTGCATGGGGACTACATCACACTTCACCTGGTCGTGGTACTTACCAATACTAAAAGGCACAACAACTTGTTCGGCTATTTTAAGCTCGGTCTCATCATTAAGCCACTTGAGCCTATATGGTCTAGGATGGGGCGTCTTGACCAAACCTAGCTTATCAACAAGATACTTGCTAGCCACATTAGTACAAGAACCACCATCAATGATTAGGCTACATACCTTTTGTTCCACGGTACATCTTGTGTGAAAGATGTTTTCTCTTTGTACGGTTTCAGGATCAAAGAGGGCACTGAGGGATCGTCTGGTCACAAGTAACTCTCCAGTGTCAGCATAGTCTACAATCTCGTCACCAGATTCAACCATGTCCAACTCGGCCTCGTCCTGCGACTCGTACTCACTATCGGCCTTAAGGACCATCACACGCTTGTTTGGGCAATCCCTAGCGTAATGTCCCTTTCCCTGACACTTAAAACAAGTAATGTCACGGGTTCTCTGATTTTGAACTTGACCCTACCTTGGTCAGATGATCCGGCTTTAGTGGTGTCAGCTTGGTTCTTCTTGAACCGGTTCTCCACTTCTATGGATTTGTTTCTTTCAGCACCTTTGGAACCTGGTTGAGACCACGCAGGTTTGCTTCGGCTAGTGGCCGCATTCTTCCTCTTGATATGGCTCTCAGCCTGGACGGCATAGTGCAAAAGGTCGTTGAAGTCTTCATACGGCTGGCGCTCCACCTTCCGTGCAATCCGATCGTTCAGTCCCTCCAAGAACTGAGACATCATGGACGCCTCAGACTCGTCCACTTCCAAACGGTTTCTTAGAGCCTCAAACTCTTCAAAGTACTCCTCCACGGACTTAGTTCCCTGAGACAACTTACGAAAACGTTTTAGTAAATCTCTAGGATAATGTGATGGAATGTACCTCGCTCGGAGTTTGGTTCGCATCTCAATCCAGTTTTGAGCTCTCCATACTGGACCGGTCTTAGCAACATCTCGATCCCACCAAGATAAAGCATTATCAGTAAGCTGGGCGGCGGCTAGAGCTATCTTCTTTGCCTCGGAGTACTTGTAGTACTCAAAGATATACTCCATGCGTTTCTCCCATGTGATGTATGCGTCCGGATCGACCTTTCCCGCGAACGTGGGTGGCTTCAGCTTGATGTCCTTGCCTCTTTGGAAGGCCGCATCATCGTTCCGGTCTCGGTCTCTCCTCCGGTCAGGGCTTCCATCCCGCCTTTGGTAAGGACTCACATCTCTACCACGTCTCCCACCTCGAGCGGCTTGATTAGCGCCTCCACGATCTGGTGGCTCCTCTTCAGACTCATCTTCCTCCGACTCGGACTGCGGCTGGTTGAGATAGGGACCGAACCTTCTTGCGGCTGGATGGCCATTGGGTTGGTTCTGGTTTCCCTGACCCATGAGATTCATTTGAGCCGTCAAGGCGTTAAGGGTTTCAACGAGCTGAGCTTGGCCGGCCTGCAAGGCTTGGAGCTGGGCGTTGATCTCAGTTGCACCGTTTAAGTCTCCCATATCTCCTGAAAAGTAAGAAAGAAAAGGAGATCAAGTGCAAAGGGAAATGGCAAAGAAAGAAGAAAGAAAGAGAGAATGACTTAATAAAAAAAAGAAAGATGAAACTTCAAATGCAAAATAAAAATCAAATAAATGCAAATGATGAAAGTTTTTTTTTTTTTATTTGAAAATTAAATTCGACATTTTTAAAGAAAGGAAAGTTGAAATCTTTTTTTTTTTAAGTTTGAAAGAAAGAATTAAACTTGACAAAGTTTGAAAATGGAAAAAGATTGAGAAACTAAATGCAAATAAAAAAAATAAAAGATGATTGAAAGATTTTTTTTTTTTTATAAATGATGATTGGATTTCCAAAATGAATGCAAGCAATCAGAATAAATGCAATGACAATCAAAATGAATGCAAAACCAATTAATCTAGATGATTGATGCAATTACAAAACAAATTAATGCAAATAATCAATTCAACCTCCAAAAATGGAAGGTAAAAATCGACCAAGAGCAAAAACAAGTTGTAAAACAGATTGGATGCACAACAAAGATCTACCAAAATGCAATAAGAACAATGATGAACATCAAGAACACCAAGAACACAATGCAACAATTTTTTTTTTTGACTTTTGATGCAATAAAAAAATGATGACAATAATATGATGGTGAACAAGCAAAAAGGGAATAGAAACAACCAAAGCTTTTGGGAGCCTTAAGCTCTGATACCAAAATGTTGTGGGCAAGAACCAAACTGGCCAGATGGTTGATCTAGAGAGAGAGAGGGCGGCTGGATGGTAAGAGAAGGGATGGTGCTGGTTTTGTACCTGAAACAAGAAGAGATTTTTATAAGTTTTCTTATGGATTTAAAAATGAAGAACAGAAGGTAAACTAATAAGAAAACTAAGAACAAAAACAGATATGATTTTATGGGATTTTCAGATGCAGAATAAATGATATGCAAACAGAAACAAAATGAAATAAAAATCAAGAATAAGGATAGAGAGATGGAGGATGGATTCAAGTTGCTGGACTGAAGTCTCTCTCAACAAGAACAGTGGATGGAGATGGATAGATGTGGGATTTGCTTGCTGGACTGAAGTCTCTCTCAAGACAAATCGATGGGTGGTGATGGAGTGATGAATCGCCACAAGCTTGGTGATGAAGGCTTGATAAGATCCTGGCTGCTCTCAAGTGTTTCTCACAACTAGAAAGACTTAGGGTTTATTTGCTCTTGCAAACTAAAAACTTTCATGAAAACTGAAGGCATAAATTGCCAAATACAAGGAGTTATATAGTCTCCCTTGTTGAACTCTCAAAGATAAAAATGGGCCTAAACAAAGGGCCAACTCTCAAACAAAAGGAAAAGGCTGACAAATGCCCAAAGTCTAAACCAAAATAAAATTAAATCAAAACAGTAAACCGGATGCTAATTGAGATGCCTAAACCAAAGCTCATAGTATGCTTGCTTGTTGCCTCATTAAAACCTTATCGGGAAAACCCAGTGGGACAAAACCCGATGAAGGAAAAAGAGTACAACACATACTACTTACTTTGGTGGTCGGCTATATCTCTGAACCGGAAGCAAATTGGTTGGTTGGATTGGAGATTGATTCTGAACCAAGGTTGAATGTGGAGAGGATGAGGCCGGTTCGGTTATGGACGATGGAAGAGAACTGAATCGGACCGGGCTGATCTTGAACTTCTATGGAGCCGGTCGGGTCTTCAATCTTCAAACCAGACATCTCTTGAATCAGTAGCTGTTTGAGACCTTGATCAATCAGTTCTTGAACCGCCTTGGTGAACCCATTCCTTAACCTTGCTGAACCTGATCTTGTAGTAGGACCCTTATGCACTTGGGGAACCTCAGCTTGAGTGACCACAACAACTTTCATTGACAAAGAGTTCGAATAACCACTCAGGGTGACCCCTAGCGACATACGAATTCACCAATCCAAGATTAGTGACACTTTGAGTAATGAAAAAGCACCTCTGTTTGTTTCTCTAGAAACCACCCTAAGCTTCCACTCCGCAATCCCCTTTAATTCATCACGCATGGCCGTACTTTGGAATTGGAAGGATGGCCAGGCTTCAGGTCTTAATGTATCCCCAAATAAATCTCCACATTCCCCTGCAAAGATAACTTTGGTCTGGCGTTGACTGCGCATGCTCTCCATAGCCCACATTACCACCACATACCTTGCATCTTCTCTCGATTTACAGCCTGAGAAGACACGTCTACTGTGACACAGCACAACTCCTCTTTCGTTCCTGAGAACCCGACCTCCTCCCACTAAGCCACTGTTTTTGTCGAACTTCACTCCAATGTTATCACATGTTCCACCCTGCCTCGGGAGGGGGGGGGGGGGGGGGGTGGGGGGTTCCAAGGTATTCTTTACCCGCACTTCTTCGTTTACAATTTATTTATTATTGTATTTATCAAAAGCAATTGCAATACAATTGGTTGAATGGTGATCAACTTTTTCCTCCCGCCATGCGACACATTTGTCCCGCGGTTAACATTCACAGCCATAATAATACATACTTTACATGCGGTTTACACAACATTGAACATGCATCAGTTAAAAGAAACCACAATCCCATAATTTCTGACGAGTATATCAAATATTTTCATATAATTTTTATACACACTTTTCTCCAAATTTGTTCACATCTTTCATATAATTACAAGTCCCTTAAAACACACAGAAACAGAAGCCATGAGACTACCCTTTGGGTGAAAAGCCCCCGCTTAATGAAATCTACCACCTCAGATTATTACATCAGGTTTATTCGACCGGTCCAAGCCTATAAAACTCACAAAATTATATCTGACACTACCAAGTCAGTTCAGATCTATATTTTAATACCGACAAATATCCGTAATTTTTGGATATATCTCGGGTTCGGATTGATTTGGATATTTAGAACCTGAAAAGGGTCCAGAGTACGCGAATTGGACCTAAACATGAAAAATACTCGAAAACACGAAAAACCGAATAACCAAAAATGCCCAAGAAATATTCAAAATATCCGAAAATACCCGAAAATTTATCCAAAATCTGACCTGGAAATCCAATACTCGAATTACATTTTGAAAATCTAAAATTTTACCCAATATCCGAAACTATACTCAAAAGTCTGAACCCAATACTGTAACAAATATCCAAAAATTTACCAAAATAACCAGCTATACACCTAATATCGGGTACCCAATCGAGTCTCGGGTAGGACATGGATCCTAATCGAGACCCGGGGTCTAAAGAAAAAAGATCCAATATATATTTTAGCATGAACCCATATCCGGATCTGAACGTGTATTTTCAGATCGGTTCCGTTTGGATTTTTGGGTTCGAATAAATATGCTGAGGCCTAAGTCATATTTAAAACATACAAGCAGTTTTCTTGTGAATGGTCAATTCCATTATACACATATTGTTTGACATTTGGGTTGAGTTATATAGGCTTGAAGAGTTAAAACACATTAAAGAAGTGTAAACGGAATACTAGATCACTACTTAAATAAGAGAGAACATTTTTCCTTACAAAGAGATGTTAAATGTTTTGAAAAAATCTTCTGATCTCTATGCTGTAACGTCAGATCTCTATTTCAACTTCTTCATAGGATAAGCGACGTGACAAACTCTTCTCTGCAGACCACAACAATAGTGAGGAGAGAAGACTTTGTTAGCATACGCAAAATCTAACGCAAAACTTCAGTAGACTAACGAAAGTATTCACATGCATGGTCCCTTCTTTTTTTGGTCAAAGCTTGGTCCCTTCAAAACCAACGATAATAGTGTCAAAACTCAAAAGCTTCCAAGATAATGGTGGATCCCTTTTTTTTTTTTTTTTTTTTTGGTCAAATGGTGGATCCCTTTCTAGTCCATGAATTTTGACTAGTTATGGCATTTTTCACGAGGGTCCCAATCTGCCATTATTGTCATTTCCTTCCCACCTAATCTAATCTATTAATTTAAGGTCCTATTTTTTATCTACTGTTTTAAGTTATCATTTAAATTTTAGACTCTTTTCAAAAATGTTACAGTCTAATTAAATGTTACTTATATAAATATCATAAACTTACTTAAACTAAACCGTGTAGTGTCATAACACTAAACCAGCGCTTCATCTACTAAACCAAAGCCATTAAATTGCAACTGGACCTTATCAATGCACGACTAATTATAGTATACAATGATTCTAGATGGAAGGGTGTATATTAAACCATATACGTAATATATTTTGTATAAATATAAAATTCTTAGCATATGTTTAACTGTATATCTACAACTATATATTATTTTTTTATTTATTTCAAAACTCACGAGAATATATTATTTATAATGATTATATACAAACTATAGTAGTATATAAAATCTTTAACTCATATGTTATTAATAAAATATACTATTAGAAATTTAATAATTCCTTAAATATATTAATAAAAATAAGTTTTAACTATAAAATTTTAATTTCTTAGTTATGAAAAATATGTTGAGAAAAATTTAAAAAATCTTACCAAAATCCAAAATATATAATTTAGTAACAAAAAATCAAAAATCATATAATTTTTCAAATTCAAAAATAGTTGTATTATTTCCCAAATTTCTCCCGACCAAATATACAAATTTCAAAATAAAGATTGCAAACTCAAAATGATAATAGTCCAAAATTTTGCAAAAGATAAAGTTATATGTGCTAAAATATATTTTTTTATAATGAAACACAAAAAAATATGTGGTAACATTTAATAACTTTTAATATATGAATTTATTCTATTGTATTCAAAATAATATTAATATGTAGTAGTAATTAATAACAAGGTAAAATGTATGAACAAATTACTATATATTAATAATATAGAGTAAAAATGTAAATAATAAGATTTTAAAATTATATAATATGTAACACCAAATTGTAAATCATATATTTTAAAAATTTACGATAATATCTAAAATTATATATTTTTGATATATTCTATCGGCTGATTCAATCAGTCTTGAAGAACGCACTTAATGTTACTGAGTAGATTGACTATCACACACTTGGCTAACCCAAATTTGAATATCTTCCAACTAATACAAAAGAATGGATCAAATGTCTGTTACAGCCCACCATGTTAACTACTTGGGTCGAATTTCAAATCTAAACGGATCGTATAGTGATAATTTGATTTCCAGGAGAATTCGAACCCAAAACTGATGTGGATATACACCAAACTCCAAAAATTATCATTAAACTGCCAATTTTAATATCTAAAATATATATATCCGCACGGACGTGCGGGTTACAATCTAGTTTATCATTATTATTCAGGATAAAGGTAAAATGTTACACCCTTCTTATTATTTTTTTTTTTTTTTTTGAAAAAAGGCATTCATATTTAAATTGCAAAAAGAAAGAAAAAACATTACACAGACCTTGGCCAGAATGTTTTGGGCTCAGGCCCAGAAATTTAATACACAAACACATATCATTAGAACCTAGTTAGCCCACTTAATGAAATTAGAGGAGGAAAACAGAGAGTCGGTTGTTCTTAGTCGGTAGGATGATCACTTTGGTTTTTCCGCCAGTTTGCTCAAGAATGAAAAAAAAACAGATGATCGCCAGTTTGCTCAAGAATGAAGAAACCATAGTTGTGTCATTGCAGAAGAAGCTCTCGGGTTCTGGAGTCGGATGCTTTGAAGGCGATTTGTTATCTGCTTGGCGATGGTGGAAACAATGGCGTCAGATGTTTTGAAGGTTTGTTGGTGGAGCCGCAAGTTTCTCTCTCGCCATATCCAGTAGATCGTGGCTTGAGCCGCTAAGATCGTGAGTCGCTTTAGATCTTTATTCCTCCCCAGCGTTTCTAGTTGCAGCAGTGTTGAGTCCCAGTCGGTCATGGCTTGTAGTTGACACCTTCCTGCGATCACTCTCCATATTTGAAAAGAGTAAGTACATCCAAAAAATAGATGATCCCTACTCTCATGATAATTGTTGCAGAGGAGACAATTTGGGTTCACTTGAATCCCCCAACTGATCAATCTATTCTTTGTAGGACATCGGTCAAGTAGCACAAGCCACATTAAGAAACTTTGTCGCGGGATCCCATAAGAAGACCAAACCACCTTCGACCATGAGACCGTTTGGTGTGGTCCTTTCAGGTAAGTGTAAATCTCTCCCATGCTGTACTTACTTCGGAATCTTCCCTCCACTTCCCACTCATAATAGTCCTCTCTTTCCTCCAATGTAATAGTTGTGAGATGAATCTGCAGAGCTAGTTGATCCTCCGTTCGAGCCGGTGGAAGGCGCCACCGTCCGTTAGAGTAGAGGGAAGCAATTGTCGCCGTCTGAGGGATGCCAAGTCTAGAGGATCTTGCATTTAAGAACAGACTTAGGCTACCAAACGGCGACCAATTATCCTCCCAAAAGTATGTTGTCGCTCCATCTCCCAGGCGTCTTCTAAGAAGAGGATATACTAGCTCCCTCGCTTTTATCAACTTGTTAACCATCCACGAGTAAGAAGAGTTCGTTCGTACCGTCCAATAATTACTCACATCTCCATTCAAAATGACTTCCTTGAACCAACTAACCCAAACTGAATCAGGTCGAAAGAAGAGCATCCAGATGAGCTTCAAGATGCACGCCATGTTCCATTTGTGAAGATCTTTCACTCCTAGGCCTCCTTGATCCTTGGTAAGAGTTACTGTTTCCCAACCCACCCTTGCATTATATGTTCCCTCACTCTTGCCTTTCCACAAGAATAAGTTACATAAAGAGTTGATCTTATTGATGCAGGCTTTCGGCAAAATAAATGAAGAGCACCAAAAAGTGGAGACTCCTGCAATGACAGTTTTTATGAGCAGTAAACGACCCGCAAAGGAGAGGGCTTTTGCAGACCAAGAGGAGAAGCGTTTTTTGATCTGTTGCAGGAGAGGTTCACAGTTCTGAATGTTGAGCTTCTTCGTGCAGAGGGGAACACCCAAGTATCTCATTGGCAGAGACCCGCATTGCATGCCAGTGGAAACCTGAATTGCCGCGACTTCCTCGACAGAGAGACCCGATGCAAAGAAGCTTGTCTTCTGCATGCTTACCGCAAGACCAGACCGTTTCTCAAACTCGTGGAGAATCTGAAGCACTCTTTGGACCGATTCAATTTCCCCATCTAAGAAGATCAGAAGGTCGTCCGCAAACGAGAGGTGGGTTAACCTTGTCTTCCTGCAATGATGATGGTAAGATAGACTTCCTTCCCTGGCCTCCTTGTCTAGCATCAGAGATAGATAATTCATGGCAATTACAAACAAGTAGGGGGAGAGGGGATCTCCCTGCCTTAGACCTCTTTTCCCTTTAAAAAACCCATTTACAGTCCCATTGTAGCCCACCATGAATGACGTTGTGCATATGCAGGACTTGAGGAGGCGAGTATATTCGGAGGGGAGACATAGACTTTCAAGCGCCGAGAGGAGGAAATCCCAAGAGAGCGTGTCAAACGCCTTGGCGATATCGACCTTAATGGTAATTTTCTTTGAGCCCTTGTTCTTGTGGTAACCATTAACTATCTCACTTGCTAAGACTGTGTTTTCCACCAAGAGTCTTCCCTCCACGAATGCAGTTTGATTTGGCACGATGAGGTCTTTGAGTAGTGGCTTGAGTTTCGTTACTAGCAATCTCGAAATGACCTTGTAGATAGTATTAAGGCAAGAGATTGGCCTATACTCTGAGATTCTAGACGCTCCAGGGAATTTCGGAACAAGTGTAAGAATAGTTGAGTTTGTTGTCTTTGGCAGGAAGCTGGAGTTGAAGAAATCTTGGATCGAGTTGATGCACTCATTTCCAACCAACGACCATGCAGCTTTGAAGAACGCCGATGTCAGTCCATCGGGGCCAGGGGCTTTGTTAGGATTCAGTGAAAACATCAACTTCGTAATCTCCTCTGATGTGGGCATCATAAGAATCTTGTCTCTCTGCTGGTGGGAACATTGAAAAGGTGAGAGGCTCTGGAACCATTCTGTCGGAGTAGGCCAAAGTTGTGGTAGGGAGTCTGGTCCTAGAACATTCTGAAAGTGGGTAATTGCGTGTTGACTCATCTCCATTGGGTCTGTGATGATTATTCCAGAGAGAAGGAGGAAGGAACGGATGGCATTGTAACTTGCTCTTGTCTGACAAACCCGATGGAAGAAGGTAGTGTTGAAGTCCCCTTCTAGTAGCCAGTTAATCCTCGACTTCTGTTTGAAGTAACACTCTTCAATTTGCCTTAAGAACTGCCATTTCTGATTGAGTTGTTTTTCTGCTGCAAAGGTTTCAGGAGTTGGATTTGTAAGAGCTTGTACCTGCGCAAGTTGTAACAAACCGTAAGTCTCTCTTACTCTCTTTTGAATATCAGAAAAATTCTCTTGATTAAAAATTTTTAAGCTTCTCTTTATGTTTTTCAACTTCCAGCACAGAGCAGTTAGGTTGGCAGACATATTCCCGGCATGAGACCAAGCAACACTCACAGCCTCCAGGAACCCCGGATGTTTGGTTAAGTAGTTTAGGAATTTGTATGGCTGGGTACCGGCTTGGGGTAGTTGAAAGGCAAGGTCAATTAAGCAAGGGGCATGGTCAGAGGGGGCTGGGGGGAGAAACATAGCAGAGGCATTGGGAAAAGTGGCTATGACCTCACTATTGATAAGGCAACGGTCCAATTTCTTTGCCACCGGAGCTATATCCCGCTTATTCGACCAAGTATGAATGGGCCCTTGAAATCTCAGATCAAAAGCTCCTAACTGCAGAAGGACATCACGGAATTGGTACATCGGTGGAGCATGGGTGAGGTAGTTAAACGCTGAGTGCTCATAGGGGAGGAGAATCTGGTTGAAATCTCCACCTATCATCCATGGTTTAGAGTCAAGCGCAAGAGAGGTATGTAGGTTTATCAACTCCACCCATAGCTCTGTTCTTTCCTCTGCAACATTTGAAGCGTAGATAGCTGAATAGGTGATAGGGGTACGCCTAGGGAATTGTATTTCACAAGTCATCATCTGTCTTGATTGAGATAAAATTTGAACTTTGACAGGGTCTTTCCAAATCAGCACGATCCTGCCATCCTCATCCGACAAGTGGTTAGAGAAGTAATGCCAACCTCTGCATAAAGTGGACATTAACTGGGCAAGATTTGGTTCCTTGATATGTGTTTCGAGCAGCGCTCCAAAAAATGGGTTTATGGCTTTTGAGCCAATCCGAAAAAGGCCTATGCTTCTCCGGGAGATTTAATCCACGGAGATTCCAAAAAAAGAGCTTGCGCTCATTGGGAAGATGAAGGGGGTCTCCAGAAGACTGGAGAGAGGAATCCAAAAGAAGTGGCAAAAAAGGGTTAGAAAGAGAGGGGCTTAAAAAGGGGGAGTGATTTAAGTACTGAAGAGTACTAATTTCAGGAAACAAAAGGGGTATAGGAGGAGTTGGGGTGGAAGATTTATAAATCAACTGAGGGTGGGTGGGAGGGGAGAGAACAGGGGATGAACGAGAGCGCTTGAGGGAGGGTCTATGAGGCTTGTCAGAAGGACTTTTGTGGGTCGATTGGTCTGTGTTTTGGTCAGAAAAAAGGGGTCTGGGTGCTTTAGTGGTTATGGGGCTGGAAGGGAGAGAAACAGTAGTTTTTGAAGGAGAAGAGGAGACAGGGATTACATTCTGGAGGGTAGTGGTTTGATCAGGAGCAGTCAATACAGGAGGTAAGTTCTTCTTAACAGCCACATAGTGTTTATTTTTTGATGTTCCTGGCTGGAGTTTCTTTGGAGTCGGGTTGACTTTGGAGTTTTGTTTTGATTTCTGAGCTTTGTCTGTAGAAGAAGCAGCTGCTGCTGGCAATGGCGGAGTGTAATGGAGGCAGTTTCTCATTACATGCCCAAGTTCTTTACAGTGTGAGCATGTTGGTGGGAGCCAAGGATAGGACACTTTCACCTCAACCACCTCGCCACTTTGCCTTTGAAACTCTACAACATCAGGAAGCGGCTTTGTGAGATCAACTTCCACCTTCACATGCGAGAGAGTGAGACTGACTAGATTTAGAGTGAAATCGTCAGTCTCTTTAGGGTCACCCACAAGACCTGCTACTAAACTGAGACCTTTCTGATGACGCAGGTCCAGTGGCACATCTGTGAGATGAGCCCAAATTCTGATGGAGCTTAGCGAGGGAGTAGCAGACGAGTGAACCGACGACCACTGAGCGGTATGGAACATTGAATCACCTACATACCAGATATTTTTTTCTAGTATTTTCTGTCTTAGAAATTCACTAGGAATCCTCACTAGAGCCGATCTTTGACGAGGATTGTTGTGGATTTCTAATCTTCGCCCTTTTCCCCACATATAATTCAGGACACTTTGGATTTGGAGAAAGGGAGGAGGTCGCCCATTGAAATAACAGATAATGAAGTCTTTATGGAGATTAGCACCTTCTTCAAACACAGAGTCTGGAATGAGCACTCTAGGTATTCCTTTATCAGTGAATTGAACAGGAGCAAGCCGAGAAAGGGTCTTATCTCCTTTGACTCTTAGTTTTTCAGCAAGAGTAGGGGCAGAGTGAGGTTGGGGAGGGGAGGGGGTTGACTGGTTAGGTATTTTTGTGGTAGCTAACGGAGGAGCAGGAGCAGGAGCGGTATCAGGGTTTAAAGGGGCAGTTATGGGGGCGGAGGTGGAGGGTTTGGAGGCTTTGTTTGTTAAGAGGGGGAGCTGTTTCTAGGAGGAAGAACCTTTAGGGAGTTTTGGATAGTTTCTGATGCCTCATCAACTGAGACAGTGTTAGGGTTTCCTGTAGCAGGAACAGTTGTTTGAGATCTAATCTCAGTTGATGTGGTTTCAGAAGTAAAGATCTGAGTAGTAGAAGGAGACACTACATCCCGAGACTGAGAATCAGCCTGGACCATGACAGTATCAACAGTAGGTTTGGAGATAAGAGCACGACGAAGTTCAGAGCGGGACATGGGTGGAGAGGCTGAGAGGGGAGGGAATTGGATGGGGGAAAGGTTGGAAGATGGGTCTGGGGGTCAGGGGGTGAGGCGGAGGCAGGATGGGGTCACCGGAGGCAGGCGACGCTGGTTTCACGACGGACATACGGCCAGGAGCGGCCCAACTATTCTGCATTGGTAAACGTGTCAGAGAGAGACTGACTTTTTAAGCGTTATAAATAACCGTTTTGTAATCGCACCCTTCTTATTATACTTCTTCCATTTTTGATGTTTTGAATCGATGCACAAAAACTAAAACATATACATTTACCCAAAAAGTCATTAAAAATATCAGAATAAAACTAATTCAATCAATCATCAAAAAAAACTACGAAAACATTATTGGTCAAAAAAAATTCAATAAAACTAAAATTAATTTAAAAGTATTAAAATATTATGTATTTTCAAATATCAAGAACTCTTCGATACATAATATATTTTGAAGCGGTAGAAGTAATAAAAGAAGAAGTTCACATGGTTACCATGATTTTTAAACAATACTAGGAAAAGGGTTATCAATACATGATTATTTTAGTTTATAAGGGCCACATAATCATAACTGATTACCAATTGTCAAAAAGTTATAACTTTATAGCATAGCACTATTATAAAACCTTCTAAAACTAAACGTTGAACTTGACGTACGTATAAATGTTTACAGATTCGTATAAGTATCACATGCATTCAAAGTTAAAACTATTTCGTTTATCCTCTACAATAATATATTTGTTTCATTTAACAAAAAAAAACAAGAGGAGTTATGTCGTCGGCAAGAATTTTGAGAACACTAAGTTCTGTATCCACATAAATATTTGAGAGGAAATATTTTGCCAGAGGACTTTGTCTGCTCAATTAACTACGTGTGTTCCAATATCTCTTTGACTCTTATCACATTACAACTTTTGGAAATGTCGACGAGAAGCTCGCTGTATTTGGCATATTAGACGACCGTGAGCCCGTGATCAGTAAAGTTTACCCAAGACCAAATGAAATTATTAAACTAGGATTTACTTAATTATACTCCAGAAACTTTAAGAAAAGTTTTTATTAAAAAAAACAACTTTCCTTCGTAACAGCCTCAGTTTCAAAAAAAACCTTCCTTTGTAACATGCTAGCTTAATTCTGATGTCATTCTTTATATAATCATACATTAATATTTTTTATGTTTTACATCACTATACGAGATTCTTCGTAACATCAAATTCAAAACAAGTAAATCCTAGTTTAATAATTTTTTGTTTAATATACTGAATTTAGTTTTGGTAAGATATTCTGTAATAGTTAACGTTGAACCTTCGATCACCATACATAAGTATTAGTTGAGAAATGCTAGTGCCTAATACTTTTTTTTTCTTTGAAAAAGGCTTTAGTGCCTAATATTTTCCATAAACTAAACAAACATCCTTATGATTACAGCATCATGAGCGTGATAGATGGCTGATTTAAAAACTAGTACTAGATTTTCAGGACCGGCTCTGAGCCAAGCCGGATGAAACATCCACCTCACACCCCCAATTGTTTTTTAAAAAATTATATATAAATAAGTTCCCAATTTATATAAAAAAAATTCAGCCCCCAAATTTATAAAATCCTTCTTAAATTGTCTATAGCCCTCGAATTCTCAGGGACGACCTTGTAGATTCTGATACAGTCTACAAAGAACTGATATATTTTTTTGTTTTAGTTTTTTCGAAAAACTTAATTTTTTATATTTGATTTTTTTTGTAATCATATTTATGTTTAATGTTAATTTAATTTGATAGAATGATCAGTTAAATAAAAAAATACATAATTAAACATAATATTTATCAGATCATGTTCATATTTCAATAGAATAAATTTTAAAATTCAATAAGAGGTAAACTAAACTTTAGTCTTGGAAGTTGGATAGAACCAATGTTTTGAAACCCGATCCAGACACTGAACCGGATGATTTACTGGGTCATCGGGTTATTGGGTCGATCCTGGCTAAACCGCGGGTCAATAAGTTAATTAATTTTATTAAATAATAATATAATAGCTATTAAAAGTATAATACATATTTTATGTTTTAAAAATATTTAGAAAACAATTAACTTTTATTATTTTTATTTTAAAACATACAAAATATCAAAAATATTTCAGATTATTTAACAATTTTTATAATAAGTTAGGAGTTATGATATCTAATAAAAAAAATATCAAGACTTGAAATTCATAAGTAATGTGTAAAATTAAACTTTAAATAAAATAGAAAAAAAACAAATAGTTAAATATTAAACTGTAATAATAGATTATCAATAACAAAAATAAACTAATAGTCATCAAATCACATTAAATAATTTTAGTTTTCTCTATCATGTCCATTTCATTTTTCTAAATGACATAAATATTTATCAAAATCTTGAAAAATAACAAATAAATAAATTCACAAAAAAAAATATTAAAAAGGGAGATACATAGTCGCATCCGGTAGAAGAAAAATATATTAGTAAAATCTGAAAACCTTACTTTTTAATTTGAATAAAAACAAATTTTAATAAGATAATTGAAAAAAAAAATTACTTACTGGTTTAACCAGTGGTTCAACCGATTGTTGGTTTCCGAGTTTTAGTAGTTTTTGTGGGTTTTACTGGGCTTTTAAATAATGGTTTTTCCTAAAACCCAAATCAAATTATATTCGGATTACTGGGTTTACTGGTTCAACCGCGGTTCCGGGTCGGATTTCAAAATATGGAACACTAAAGTTTCATCCAACTTTGATTAATTTTACTGATATATATAAATCACCTACTTTGATTAATATTCTTAATCAAGAGCAGTCCCCACAAAGAACCAACAAACTTTCTTTTCTAGAAAGAAAAAGAATTTCCCACTCTCTCCAATAGCATCAAGTATCTTTCTTTCTTCACCCACTCTATATAATAAACCCAAATAATATCCAAAGATAATAAAAAACAAACAAGAAACAGAGCAGATAAAAAGAGGAAGCCATGTTCTTGAAGCTCTTCACCGTCTTCTTCTTCTTCTTCAACCTCCTCTTTCAATCCCAAGAAACAACTTCCCAAAGCACCAACTTCACTTACAACGATGGCTTTAATCCACCCACTGACCTATCCCTCCAAGGGATCACCACCGTCACACCAAACGGTCTCTTAAAGCTAACCAACTACACAGTTCAGAAAACCGGCCACGCCTTCTACACCAAACCAATCCGGTTCAAAGACTCCCCAAACGGCACCGTTTATTCGTTCTCCACAACCTTTGTTTTCGCTATTCACTCTCAGATCCCAATACTTAGCGGTCACGGCATCGCCTTCGTCGTCGCTCCTAACCCTAGCCTTCCTTACGCAACGGCAAGCCAATACATCGGTCTCTTCAACATCACAAACAACGGTAACGACACGAACCAGGTCTTCGCCGTGGAGCTCGACACCATCCGGAGTACAGAGTTTAACGACACTGATGATAACCATGTTGGAATCGATATCAATAGTTTGAAGTCGGAGAGAACCTCGTTAGCCGGGTGGTGGGACGAGAAGGGACAGTTCAAGAACCTGACTCTGATCAGCCGTAAGCCGATGCAAGTCTGGGTCGACTACGACGGTCGTACTCACAAGATCGATGTCACGATGGCTCCTTTTAACGAGGATAAACCTAGAAGACCGCTTGTGTCGGTTGTAAGAGATCTTTCTTCGGTTATACGTCAAGACATGTTCGTGGGGTTCTCGTCCGCGACAGGTTCTGTTCTGTCGGAACATTTTATCCTCGGGTGGAGCTTCCGTGTGAACGGCGAGGCTCCACCTTTGGCTTTATCGAGACTCCCGAAGCTTCCTCGGTTCGAACCGAAGAGAATCTCCGATTTTTTCAAGATCGGGATGCCTTTGATCTCCCTCTTCTTGATCTTCTGTTTCATCTTCTTGATTTGCTTCCTCGTGAGGAGGAGGAGAAAGTTCGCTGAGGAGATGGATGAGTGGGAGAAAGAGTTTGGTAAGAACAGGTTCAGGTTCAAGGATTTGTACTACGCGACCAAAGGGTTCAAGGAGAAGGACTTGCTCGGAACCGGTGGGTTCGGGAGTGTTTACAAAGGTGTGATGCCTGGGACGAAGCTCGAGATCGCTGTGAAAAGAGTCTCCCACGAGTCGAGACAAGGGATGAAAGAGTTTGTGGCGGAGATCGTGAGTATTGGTCGGATGAGTCATCGAAACTTGGTACCTCTCTTGGGGTATTGCCGCAGGAGAGGTGAGCTTCTTCTCGTGTACGACTTCATGCCTAATGGAAGCTTGGACAAGTACTTGTACAACACTCCGGAGGTAACGCTGAACTGGAAACAGAGGATCAAGGTGATTCTAGGCGTTGCTTCGGGATTGTTCTACCTTCACGAGGAATGGGAACAAGTGGTGATTCATCGAGATGTTAAAGCTAGCAATGTCTTGTTAGACGGAGAGCTCAACGGAAGACTCGGAGATTTCGGTTTGGCTAGGTTGTACGATCACGGGTCTGATCCTCAGACCACGCACGTTGTTGGAACGTTGGGATACTTGGCTCCTGAACACACTCGGACAGGACGTGCAACAACGGCTACCGATGTTTTCGCGTTTGGAGCGTTCTTGCTAGAAGTCACGTGCGGTAGACGTCCGATCGAGATCAAGCACGAGACAGATGAGACGTTCTTGCTCGTGGAGTGGGTTTTCGCGTTATGGAACAAGGGAAATATCTTGGATGCTAAGGACCCTAACATGGGTTATGAGTGTGATGAAAAGGAGGTCGAAATGGTTTTGAAGCTAGGTCTCTTGTGCTCTCACCCGGACCCAAGGGCTAGACCAAGTATGAGACAAGTGTTACAATATCTAAGAGGAGATGCAAAGTTACCGGACTTGTCTCCTTCGGACTTTTCTGGGAGTGGGATGATACTTGGGCTCCAAGACGGGTTTAGTGAATTAGGGATGTCGTATTCTTCCTCTGTCTTTAAAGGGTTTACTGGTGGATCTATAGCTGATTCTCTACTCTCTGGTGGGAGATGATATGTTTTGAATATTAAGATGTTTTTTTGTGTTTTGCATTTCATATGTAGTTCTTGACGGTAGGGGGCTGTGTAAACTATATTTCGGTGTATGTTGAGGTAATATAATTTAAACTTTTATCTAAAGAATAGATTACGACCAATGTTTTTTAGATGAAACATACATGTAATAGATGTACAATGTAACCATTTAAAAATATCTAGCCTTCAAAATTGTTCTTTGTGCATTGTTCTGCTGCTTCTTGCATGTTATTTATACTATGTATAAAACTAATCCTTCTGTTACTTCTGCTCCAAAGTTCCAAACGATCAAAAAGATATTCACTTGTTAGCAAACAAAAACAAGTGCGCTCATGTTTTTACTAGTAGACGTGTGTGGTAGACGACCTATTGGGAGAGGGAAACATCTTGGATGCTAGAGAGAGATTTGTAAATACCGGAAGTTATGAGGCAAATTTGTGAATTTCATGTCATTCGGCAAATTTAAATACTACCATATGCCGTTGGGCAAGTTTGTAAATACCATAAGGATGAGCGAAATTTGAAAATAGCCTAAATGGTAGAGCATATTTGTCAATACCCTAAATCGTGGGGGTGAGGGGGGGATAATAGTCGAATAAAGAAAGTGTGGGGAAGATTATTAAATAACCTAAGTTGTGAAATAAATTTGTAAATACTGTGATATATATGTAAATCGTGTGCTAAACTTGAAAATAAGTCAGTCGTCGTAAATATAGTATGTTGTGGGTACATGTAAATACTTAAGTTTTGGGATAATTTTAAAATACAGAAAGTTGTGTGGTAAATTTGTAAATACTGTGTCATGAGCAACTTTCTAAATACTATAAGTTATGGGGTGAGTTTTAGAGCATCAGTATCGGTATGACAAAAGTGAAAGTCCTTAAATTTTTCTTTTTTATTTTCTGTTTTTTTTAAAAAAAAAAAAAGAAAAAAGAGTGAATCATTGGCGGGCCACCATGTGTCGTGGGGCCCGCACACAGTGTAGAGGACTTCTCAAGGACGTGCCTTATCTTAGGACATTTTACCTCTTGTCTTTCTTGGTTCTTGAAAATCTGTGGTCCCCCCACCCTAAGGACCAACATAAGGACAGCGATGTTGTTGGTCTTAGAACATATTTTGTCAATACCATATGTGAGCGTGTTACAGTCTATAATCATATGTGAGCGTGTATATGGTTAGGCGTTAAAGGTTTTTGAGATGATACAAACGTGCATTTGATATACAGTCTAAAGAAACAAGTAGATTCGATCAAGTGACCATGTAAATTTAATTTGTCTAGCCTTCAAAAGTGTTCTTTGTTCAATGTGCTGCTGCTTCTGACATGTTATTTACTATTTGCAGAACTCATCGTTCTGTAACTTCTGGTCGAAACGATCAAAACGATATTCACATGTTTTATATAAAAAACAAGTGAGCTCATCGTTTTTACTAGATGTCGTGTGTGGTAGACGAGCTATCGAAAGATCTACAACGAGAAAGAATGAGACGCTTTGCTGGTGGATGGATTTTAGATTATGGAACACGGGATCCGTGACGCGAAACACCTTGGATGCTAAAGATCCAATTATAGGTTATTTAATCCAAAAAGAGGTCGAAATGGTTTTCAAATTACTAGGTCCCTTGTTACTTTATGAGTCAAGCGCGCCACATTAAATAAGAGGAGGTGAAAAGTTAGGAGTTTTGTTTCTGTTGGAGTTGTCCTCAAGAGAGGAACTATGTTATCTGATTGAAATGACCCTAACATTAATTTATAATTTAATGATTATTGTTTAGTACTTCCTCCGTCCCAATTTAAGTGGTGTTTTAGGATTTTTATTTTGTCATATTTTAAGTGATGTTCTCACTAATCTAGGTAGAATTTAATATTATTTGAATTTTATGACCAATTATAAAATACCTATACTTTTTTATTATTGGTTTAACTAGTTTTATTTAATGTATTTTTATGTTACCAAGATAAACTACATAAAAATATGTGTTTTCTTAATCAATATCCAATAACCTAAAACATCAAATAAATTGGGATAGAGGAGTATTTGATATCTAGAAGGTGGATTCGGTTATTAAACTTTTATTAATAATTTTAAATATGTATAAATGATTTAGAGATTGGTTTAATCTTTTCCATCACAAGTTTAAAATATTTATAATTAGAATCATCATTTAAAAGTAAATTTGAAAAATGATATCAAATCTGTGTAAAATTAAAGTTTCCCCTAAAAGTTCGAATGAATATTAAACTTGTTTACATCACATATGTAGAGGCTCTTTGGAAAGATATTGGAATGTAAATAATTTCAGCTTATATTGAGGTGAAATGATTGGAACTATAATCAATTCGTCTAACAATAGCCTTGTTAGGATTCTGTAATGTTTTAATCATAAATACCATCTGTTTTTATTTAATACCATTAAATTAGTGAAGTTTTGTTTAAAAAAAAAAACTAAATAGAATGATTAAAATATACTTTGCTTCTTTCAACAATGGTACTGCGAAATTTCAATCTGAGCTACGCATTTCCATTGCAGATGTCAATGAAAGATAATGTATGTAGCAAAAAAAAGAAGACAAATTGATAACCATTGTGGTTAAGCGGGATTGAAAATTGTTAAGATGATATTATAATCTCATATTTCCGTTTGTATAATCAGATGATATGGATATATAAATTTCTACCGTAAACAACTGGAACTGTTTAAGATCGGTAAACAGATTCTTAAAGGATTAGTTGGTTTAATCTTGGCCCACATTCCAGATTATGTAAAATGAAAAAAAAGTTACTGCAATATTGGAATTAGGCTGAATGTAAATATTACTTAAAATCATCAAAAATTAAAATAAAAGTAAATCATATCAGTATTTTTTTCCTAATACAAGTAAAACAAAATTTTTCCTTTTTTGCTTTATTTTAAGAAAAATGTTACATCAGGATGGCAAAAAAGTGGGAATTTTTTGATATCAGGTTTAACTTTTTAAGATAAGTTTGATGAAGGAAAATAAACAAAGCTACGTAAATAAGTTTTTTCTTTGGTGTAAATGTTAAATTTATACTAATTTTTTTTGTGACAGAAGTTTCATAGAACACAAGTAACGGAAAGAAAATATAAATCTAAAGTGATATTAGAGAGAAAGAAAAGACAGACCCAACTGAACAACAGACGGAACCAACAAAAGGTTTTACTGTTTGGAAGGAGCCAAAAACTAGACAAAAGAAATATTACCACAAGAGAAGGAAGCCTTGATAATCTCCATGAGCCACGCTTTGGTAGAAATCGGTTGCCTGCAGTGCTTCCAAATGATTGACTTCCATCCACACACAGCTTTGCCATTCTAGTCGCTGCAACTCGAGCCTCACACAACCACCGGTAGAGGAGAACCAAAGCCACTAGAGCTTCAGTCATCGAACCGC